>NW_015536601.1:192157-221319 GCF_001515605.1 Sinocyclocheilus anshuiensis
TAATATCATTACACTTTATTTGCTCTGTTTTATTTTGTGAAACCTTACTACGTATATGGAATAACCGTTTTATAAAAGCAATAAGCCCCGTGAAGCCGTGGGTTACAGTGAATTTATAACAGCTAAGGGGGTTTTAGGCACTCCGCTTCGCGTCGTAACAATGCCCCTTAGCTGTTATAAATTAACTGTAAACCATGGCTTCTTGGGGCTTATTGCTTTATTAGATTGTGTAAAATATATGTTTAGAAATGAATATTATTTTCTGTGTGCCTATGTTGTAAATGTAACATCTGCTTATTTATTCTGCTGATTAATTATATTGGCACCATATTGTTCATTCATTCATTCGTTCAATTATTTACAAATTTATGCTATTATTTACCAGAAGTTATGTGATATTTAAAGTTATGAAGAGTGAAATCAAGTTGCAGTTCTTTACAGTGCGACACTGAAAATTAAAATAAAAGATTACAAATTTAGAAAATTGACAGATAAATATTGGTATTTTACTGTTGTACTATAATTTCTATACTCTATTTTTTTATTTTGCAGTTACAGTATTTTACAATTATTATTATTGTTATTATCTCATAGTCATATTGAAGGGGTCAAAACAGTGAGAATGTGGCAGTGCGTTATTTTAGTATCATTGAGATACCATTAGAGTTTTTATTAATATTTTAAATTAGTTCTTATTGTGTTGTCAGTTTTCATTTGAATTTTAGTTCAAGTTTAGTAATTTTGTTGTGTCTTTTGTCATTTTTAGTAGTTTTTCTTATATGCCTAATATGTTTAAATATATATTTTTAGTTTTAGTACATCAAGTTCATCGAAATTAAAATGAGCAATGTTGCTTTCTCAACTTCTCAAAAAGTTTATTTTAATATTTATTTCAAGTATCAGATTTTTTTTTTATCTATAATAACCCTGATATGTGACTCTGGAGCACAAAACCAGTCTTAAGTCGCTGGGGTATATTTGTAGCAATAGCCAAAAATACATTGTATGGGTCAAAATGATTGATTCTTTTATGCCAAAAATCATTAGGATATTAAGTAAAAATCATGTTCCATGAATATATTTTGTAAATTTCCTACCGTAAATATATCAAAACTTAATTTTTGATTAGTAATATGCATTGCTAAGAACTTAATTTGGACAACTTTAAAGGCGATTTTCTCAAAATTTAGATTTTTTTGCACCCTCAGATTCCAGATTTTAAAATAGTTGTATCTCGGCCAAATATTGTCCTATCCTAACAAACGCTTATTTATTCAGCTTTGAGATGATGTATAAATCTGAATTTCAAAAAATTGACCCTTATGACTGGTTTTGTGGTCCAAGGTCACATATGGCCTATTGAACACTCAAGTAAAAGAGATCACAATATATATCGCAGAAAAACACATTACTGCAATAGCGTTTTTCTTATACTGTGCAGCCCTAGTTAGGACTGAGTGTTAGACTAAGCAAACAGCTTGTAAGCTGCACTTTTTGTTGCTGTTGTTTTTGTTTCATTTGTTTTCAGGTATCAAAGTCTGGCCTTCCATATCTATGCAAAAGTCGTTAATGACTTGTGCATGTAAATATTGAGAAGAGACAAACTGCGAGTATGTTTTTCTTTATTGAAGACATTTTTTTTCCACCTCGCCTTATTTTAAGTCTCGAGTCAGTGCCATGCTTGTCCTGTCATTCCCACAATGCATCATTACAGATCACATTCACAGTCAGAATACCATCTTAGCATTTCAGGAAGACGGAGGGATTCATATTTTGTCATTTAGTATACATCATCTCATTCATTATTGCTTTACACAGGAAATAAAGAAAGATAGACGTGGCATTTTCAAACATAATTTCCCATCCAGAAGTTGTAAACATCATTGTCTTTCATTGAACGATCAGCATTGCTTTCTTTCCCTCGCTGATACACAGTGCGTGGGTGGAGTTTTTAGGAAACATCTTGTGAATTTCTGTTTTGTAAGAAGAAATATTATTGTGAGACTTGTGCGTCCTGAAGTTGTATGGCTTCTTGCAGTGAAAAGGAGGTTACGGCTCGAGATGTGTTTGTCATCTTATCCGCAGAGATCATTGTGGAGATGCTCGAGTGGTCCATATGTCAGGGGCAAGAGGCTGCTGTGTGACCGCTGGTCTGGATTGACACATCTTAAGAGAAGACAAGAAAGCAGAGAGAATCAGAATGGAGAGTGTAACACAGGCAAAAGCAATCTATTCAGGACTTTCTCAATATTGTGCCTCTGACATTTGATACGTCCTACAGAAAGCCTGAAGATGGGATCTTTCTTTGCGGATTTGTGCGATTACTAAAACAATAGTTCACCTAAAAATGAAAACGTCATGAAAAAGAAAGCCAAATCCATCAAGCTTTGTTGAATACAAAAGAGAACTGTAGAAGCATGTTCATGCTTCTGTTTTCCAGTGAATGTAAATGGGGATGAACACTGTCGCGTTCAAAATATAACAAAATAAATATGACTAAAGAACATTAAAAGCCCGTTCACACCAAGCATAATAAGTATAAAGATAACGATAAATATATAGTTCTAAAAATCGTTCTCAATATTAAAGAATAGCAGAGTCCACACCACAACTATAACGATAAAGACAAAGAGAAACGATATCGTTGGAATCACTTTCAAAGCGATTTTTCTCCAGCTGATGAACGATAAAAAATTGACAGCCAATCAGAATCCATCCTGCTTTAACGAGCTCAAGAATTTAAAGCGGCAGACCCGCGTGTGCACTTAGAATAAACAGACGATATCGTTCGCTGCTGTGGACGCTAATATCGTTATCTTTATAGTTATCGTTCTTGGTGTGAACGCGGCTTTACAGTAAATTGTTGTTAAATTAAAAGTAAAAACAGTAAAAATAGTTGTAAAGAAATGGTAAAAACTGTAAAACCTGTTATTCATATTTTATATGTGTAATTGCACAGACAAATATTGTAAAATGTAGTTTTTGGAAGTAAAAAGGTATAAATTACTATATAATTTACAGTTTAAATCTATATATGTAATGCAATGTACCTTTACAGTAAATTGTTAAAATTGTGGTTAAAATTGTTTTTTTTTTGCAAGTAAAAATATGTCTCCCTATAACATAATAAAAAAGTACAAATTGTATATTTGTTCAAAAGTTTTAAAATGTTAAAAGCTTTTTTTTTTTTCACAGTGTACAGTATAGTGAATAGCGGTTTAAATTTAAAAGTTTTTTTTTTTTTTTGTCCAAAAAGTTCTCAATCATCCATCTACATTCACTTTCATTGAATGGAAAAGAGCAGCTCAGACTTTCTACAAAACAACTTCCTCTGTGTTCCACAGATCCAACGCAAATCCTTTATTGCATATTCCTTTAAAGTTCATCTCATTCGCCTCATTTATCACATTGGCATCTGTCTTACCAAGGACATTTCAACACAAAGCATCACATCCCCGTCGCTTCGTCATACATTTGCATGTGTGTATTTACACCCATCTGACCGGCTCTGGCAGGAACGACGGAGCCTTTCTCGCTCGTCTGAAATAAGATGACCATCCCTTGAGGTGTGATGGCCAGTGTCCATGTAAGCTTTTGCTTTCAATATGTAAAAATAAAATAAAGGGTTTTCACAGTGAAACCATAGAAGGACAAGTTTGGATGCCCAAAGAACCTTTCAGTGAACAGTTCTTAAAAGAACCATTCTTTTTCAGTGTAAAGAACATTTGAAAAATCTAAAGAATCTTTTTGCACGATAAATAACTTTTTTTTTTTTTCTTTTTTTTTTTGGAATGGAAAGGTTCCATAAAGCCTCTCCATGGAACCATCAATGCCAATAAAGAACCTTTATTTTTAAGAATGTACCATTCCAGCCTATACCCGTATTCAACATCAAAGCGCAAGACTGAGCCAGTGGTACAATTATGGCCATTTATATCCTTGATATACCAAATATGATAACAGCACATCACAAAAGAGTCATGAAATAGAGGTGGCAGATTGATTTGAAGCATTAGTTATGGATATTTTATGGAAAAATGTTGAGGTAGAAAAGCAGGCAGGGCCTTTGCCAGAGAGAAAATGGGTAAATAATTTCCCCTGGAATCCAAACCCTTTATTTGGCACGTCAGTTTTCACTCACTGTTCAATTCTGAACCTCAAATCACTCAACTTGCAGTTTACGGGCCTGTCAAAGCTGCAAGAACACGTGTCACCTTCTCACAAGCTCTGCGTGACTCATGGGCACAAGCAGTCATGGAAGTACAGAATATTAGCTTTTGCCGTTTTTCCCAGTAGTGCTTAAAAATAAGAGATCTCGATGCTGTGGGGTGTTATTAGACGGTTATGGTGATAAGAAACTAGTGTTTTTGTAATAGATTCCATGCTCTGTGAGACTCCACGCCACAGGTGGTTGACGTTCCCCATCAGTAAATACTGGTTTAGTGCAGCCGTTATGAAAGCTGCCAAATGGAGCTCTCGATTTGCAGAATTGCTCCCTAGTCGAAGCGTTTGCAGAGTGAAATGTGTTTTAATGTTATTAAAGTTCTCATCAAGCCATTTCATGTAGTTTGAGTTTTCCTTGGTTTTAAAAGTTTGGGGTCAGTAAGAAGTTATTGTTTTTTTTTATTTAATATTTTTATTCAGCAAGGACTCAATTCAAATCAAAATTGTCAGTAAAGACATTTATAATATTGCAAAAAAATAAACTATTTCAAATATGTGCTGTTTTTTCCCCCCGAATCCTCTGCATTTCATGTGTTGATCTGTGCCACGTTTATTCTGCAGTCTTTCTTTCTCACCCTTTCCCTGTGAAACTGAACTGTAACTAGGGATGCTTTGATCGATCGGCCGGAGATCGGTATTGGCCGATAATCACATTTTATGACTCGATCGGTACTCACTTCACTTGGTCGATCTCACGAACCGATCGCAATTTGATGACGTCAAAGCGTGATGACGTACATAATGCGTGGGGACAAATAATTTGTCATGTCATCGCCGGTGTGGAAATGCTATGACGTTTCGAGAAACAATGAAAAATTCGCTTTTTGTTGTGTATGTTTTGCATGATGATATGATGGATGGTTCATTTTTAACAGCAGATGCAGTGACGTTAGAGCCTCACTGCACACGTCTGCGGCGCATTATGGCTCCACGGGAACTGGAGCTGATTGCGGCCGCTCTAGCCAGTGCTTGTGTTTATACCGGCCAGCAGCGGCACGTTTCTGAAGCGGCTCTCTGCGCTGCTTGGCTAAAAATAGTCTTTTGTGAGTTGTCACAGCGTGGAGGACGGAACAAAACCTCGTCGGAGCCATAAGGGATAACGGTAACATAATAAGCTGATCGTGGGCTGCTTTTAAATGAACATTTAATTATAAAACAAAATATCTTCTTTGGCCATATTAGCCTACTCAATAGAATTAACACAGGCTTTACTCCTTTCAAACTTTATCTGGAATGTAAACGTTTCTGTCACTGCAACTTCCCGATCAGGCGAACGAACACACACACACACGAAATCGTCTGCCTCATGAAAAAAATGTATTTTAAAAAAATGTAGTTAATATTTGCATCATTTATGATGCCCACCCGCAAATAATCAGAAAGAATGCATTTTTTTATTACCCGACCCACGGATTATCCAAAGCGCCCGTGGATATAGGAAAAGCAAAATATGTTTGCTGCGTAAATCAGACGGACTTACTGAAAATGCAAATTCATTCTCTGCCAGCAGGAGGTGCTTTGAAGCGGGAGAAACAGAAGTTTCCCCAGTAACGGCTGTACACAAAGCAGCGTTGAGCTCACAAACGCTGCTTTATAGAACATGCAAGATGAAATGAAAATGACATTGAAAATTTTCTAAAGATAGTCTTCCTTCAGAAATACAGTGATATAAAAACACCCGCGCCTCGTTTTGATTTTTAATCGTGCAGTACGTGCCCATTTTTATTCAACGAAGCCTTTTGGAAAATCAGTCAGTTTTGATATTGTGGCGAGCGCCACATATAAATAAATGTATTAGAAACACATCCCACAGCACAACCACCTGAGCCCAACTCATCACCTTAACTTTAACTGCGTTTGTAGCCGGCGCCTTAGTCAGACTGATAAACAAACACAGACCGGAAGTTAACTTCGGGCCAGGTGCGTGCGCCCGATGAAAGTCTATATAAAGCTTGAAGCATCAGAATCGGCATCGGTATCGGCCGATCACCATGACAAGAAATCGGTACTCGGTATCGGCTGCAAAAGTCCTGATCGGAGCATCCCTAACTGTAACATACACAGCTTCTGAGGTGTTTCTCTGTTTATAACTTGGTGGCAGTAAGTTCTCTTGTTGTGAACCGAATCCTCAGCCTGCAGTTTATCAGGAAGGTTTTTTCCAAACTACTGTTGTGCTGTTTGGCCACAGCGCTGCTCCATGAATCATTGCAGCATCATTCATCAGGTGTTTACAATATTTTGTTTCTCATGAGATTTATTTTCCATTGTGATATCGGTACTAATATGGTGAAATTCTTTGAACATGATGTTTAATTGGTTGTCTGCTCTGTACAGCTCTAATAGCAGTAAGTCATCGTAAGCCTGCCCTGGATGGCTTCATCAAATACCAGCGGAGTGGCTAACTGCCGGCTCAGAGCGCTCATTAACAATGCCTGCTAATTAACTTAAGCGGACTCCAGGCTCAGAGTTCATGTCTAAACATCCTGTTAGGTTCAGAGAGTGAAAAGGGATACGTTCGCACACACATTTCACAGGGGAAGTCCTTAATTATAGCACTGTCGATACCCAGACCTAAAACCAGTTCAAATGCTTACGAAGAAAATGAATGAGAAAAATACTACAAAAACTGGCCTTTCTCTGTTTTGCTGTTCTTGCAGTTTTTATTGCCAATACCAAATTCTTGTGCAGTTTTCCGTGAGAACCATAATGGTTCATTTCATTGTTACTATTTTCAATAGTAATGTGCATTTGAGAAGGCTGACCTGCAAGGGTGCTTTGACCTGGTCCCTGACACCCAGTACTTTCCACTTTCTCCAGTGTGGTTTGATTTCCACTTTGAATGAATCTAGGCCAATGCCGTATTTCCGTCTTATTGAAATCTGAAATTAATTTTTAATGTTTTTTTTTATTATTATTGAAATATTTTGTTTTAAATGTTAGTTTGATTCCAATGTATGTTTTTATATAGATCTGTTTTTATTTTTACATATTTGAAATACATTTTCTGAGCTTTATAAACTACCAACATGACCTAGTCGCAAACTTTGTAGTGCAATTTGCCATCCCTTGATTTTATCTTTAGCTTTGTGATGAATAGGTTTCAGATTGTTGGACTTTTTAAAATGCTGATGTCAGAGGGACGTCCTAAATTGTTAATGAAGGCTGCCTGACCATTACTCTAAAGCTTTCTTTCTTTCTTTCTTGACCATGGGAGTCAAGCAAGATTTTCAGTAAATAACAGCTTAAATTTCAGGCTATTTTATGATTTTAAAACACATGTTGGGTGGACCAATTTTAAGATATTTATGGTGCTTTTTGGTTCTATGGCTCTATGGTTTTTTTGGACTTTTGTCATATGCCAAAGAGCAGCGTAAACATTCTGCTAAACATCTCCTTTTTTTTGTTCCATAGAAAAAATATGACTAAATTGCCTGTACTGTATAGAAATGTTGCTTTAACTCATTTGAAAGTATGTTGTTTTTGTAAAGTAATGGCCACATTTACCGTTGTTTACCATTGCAAATTTTCACAGGCCAAATCCAGTCATTTCAATAGGAATCCATGTGAAGGGGAATATCATGAATGCACAATATTTCTCCATGCAGATTTTGCAACGGGATTAATTCGCAACATAGTATTTGCTGCATTGACCAACAGAGAGCTGTTTGATTTGAAAGTGTCGTCTGTGTGAGCTGTGCTTTTTTACCATTTGTCCTAGACATTTAACAAAAATGTCACTAATGTAACCACATCTTTACTGCGCAACCAACAGAAAACAGGATGCACAATGAAACAGCACTGTGAGGTGGCTCTGATTCATGTATTATATATTTGATGCATATTTTATGATTGGGGTTTAATTGGTATTTTAATGTTTTAGAACTTTTTTAAATCCTGTGTAATATGCTAACAGAACAGTAATAATAAAAAGAAAGAAAGAAAAAAAAAACACACCGCAACAAAACTGCGTGTTTTCTTAAGGTGGAATTAATCACAGCTTTCATTTCACCCGCGCAGTTCCCAGAATGAAAGAACAACCACAGTGAAGGATTCATCTCAGATGTAGATTACAGCTAAATCTGTCCAGACAGTATTTGTAGGAGGCAAATCTCGGCTCTTTATTTGTCTGGCGTGGTTCATCAGAACTGTAAATATTCTTGATTTATGAGCGCTCTACATTTGTTTGATGGTAATGGAAGGACTGTTGTGGAGCTGTGATGAAATACCAGGGCCAGAACTGCAGGAAATGAAAGATGCTGTAAAGGAGGGTGATTTATATGTCAATCTTCTCAGGGATCTACTATCTAGACCTAAACCAAAGAAATAATTTTCTGAATTAGTATATTATTATTATTTTTTTTTTTATAAAAACGTATTTGCATGGCAGAATGCAAATGCTTTTTTTTATTATATGGTTTGCCATTCGTCATAATTGCTAAGGTTACACCTCAGACACACTGTCGTTAAATAAGCTATTTCATTCTCTCAAATGCATTTTTTTATTATGCTTCCAGTTCTGCTTAAAGCATTCAGGAATAGAGTCAAGCTAATCAATTACGCATTCCTCATTTACATGTCCACAGGCTGTTGGGCAAAACTGTTGGATTTGTCCTGCTGAGCTTTAATGGTGGGAATCTTGCGGAGAAGCCAGGAAATGAAAGCCTAGCTGATGTGACTGTGTTATGGGAGACTAAAGCAGTGTGTTTATTTTCAATGTAGCACTGATCTAGGCCTTTCTGCAATAAATTGTCTGAAAGAAGTGAATTAAAAAGAAAAGATCCATTTTCAGTTAATGACTAAGCTGTGATGGACTGTTCGCACCAAGTGCAATGCGACTAACAGAAAGAAGGCTAAAAAAATCCAATGCACCAAATGGCAAATGCTCATAATATTAGGGGAAAAAAAACTATTTATATAATTTATAATTCATATTTATTATTATTTTTAAATATTTATACAAATTTATTTTAAATTAAAAAGTATAATATAATAATATAATATAATAATATATACACACTAAAAGTGCCCCACCCTTTATGGACTTCCTCTCACTTTATGTGTATTAAAGATGTTTTGCACCTAAGCTAATTAATACAATTAATCATATTTGTATAATCACATGCATTTATTTTATTTTGATAGCCTTAATTGTTTAATCTTAAAATGTTGCGTTCATTCACTCCTCAAAATGTAGATTTGGTGTGAAAATGCCTTTTTACTAAAACCTTTTATATTGTGGTTTTGTAACAAGATAAAGTCTGTTTCCAGGGCATTGCTAATGTGGACCAATAAGCTTTGTCTTATAGCAGCAATGGTAAAGAGAAAATATCGTGGCTCAAACAAAAGCCCATATTGGTTTTCCCACTCAGGCATCTGAAGCTCAGTATGGTGCACGGGGAAGAACATTTTTAGACCATTTTTACAGCTCAGCAGATGTTATGATTATAGGATTTCCCTTTATGTATTCTCCTGCAATATAGAATGATGTCCTGGATTGTGGTTGATAGGTCCGTACTGTGATTATGTGTGTTATAAACGCCCTTGTTAATGCATTTTCACAGACAGAATATTGTATTTTAGTTTGTGTACATATAATAAACTTTTTATGCTGCTTGACATATTATCGCTGTTAACATTGATTCATCATCGATGCAAGATTTTAGTCATACCCTGTTTGTTATTGGGTATCGTCTTGCAATCTTATTTTCCTAATGATGGACTAATTACAGTACACGCATGCACATGAAACTGATATCGAAAAAGCACTCTTACACACAAACCTTGGGTTTCAATTAGCCCCAGGCTTTCTCCTGTGCTTTTTTTTGTACTGTCACAGTTTTGACATATAGTTCTTTGAGAGTATTGATCCTGTGTGATAAATAAAACACTAATGAGGTGGACCACACACAGCTCAGAGGCAGCAACTGCACCCCACTGCATAAAGTCTCTTAGCAGGAGCTTTATACAGCATGAAAAGACACGTACCCAGCAGAACATGCATTCAGGGTGGTGACGATGGAATCTGGTATATCTGAGCATCTGAATATTGTAAGACATTCCAAGTCTTTAAAATGTTTTGCTTTAGGGAAGGCAGTGGTAAGTTGTGCCAGTGAGGCAGATTATATACAGTTTTGGTCATGTGAATATTTATTTAGAAATGGGTTGTCAGATGCAGGTGATTAAGAAATGCATATGAGAAAAGTCAGTTTTCTTCCTAAAAATATGTATTAAACATGTTGAATTCCCATTGTATAAAACCTTGTAAAATTGTCTAGATAAAGATGAACCATGAATCGTTGATGCTTTAAGGTAAAATATACTTCAACAAATAGTGATAGTAAGCTTTGCATCCATATCCCAAAAAAATTAAAATAAAAATAGTTTATAAAAATGGTTTGCTATATTAAAATATTATGAATATTACACCTCTCATTATAAAATGGTGTATACATAAAAAGGTTTGCCTTATTGCCATATTGATGGCTATTAAAATGTAAATATTTTGCAGTAAAATAGACTAAAATACTTAAGAATATGGGATTGTGGATAGTGGATGTGGATTGTTTTTCTGATTTACATTCATTTATTTACTTACACAGTATTTAATCACCCTCAATTTGTTCCAAACCTGGGTGACTTTTTTTTTTCTGCTAAACCTGAAAGGGGTCCTATTATGCTTTTTCACTTTTTCAACTTTAGTTAGTGCAGTAACGTTGCTGTTTGAGCATAAAAAAGATCTGCAAAGTTACAACGCTCAAAGTCCACTTCAAAAGGAGATATTTTATTTAACAGAATTTTGAAGAATGTTGGTAACCAAACAGTTTTGGGTACCGTTGACTTAGATTGTATGGGGGGGAAAAAATACACGCTAAGACATTTCTCCAGATATCTTCACTTATGCTCCACATAATAAAGAAAGTCATACAGTTTTGGAATGAAATTAGGGTGAGTAAATGATTGCAGAATTTTCATTTTTTGGTGAATCATCCCTTTGAATAAAAAGTGGCACATCTTACCCCACTCTCTTCTACTCCAGAGCCTAGATGGAAACTATGCATGCCTTGGATGTCAAAATGTGTGTCCATGCAGATATGGTTAGAATTGTGGCACAAAACAATGTGGTGGTGATGATGATGGTGGTTATGATAATGGTGGTTTTAGTGACAGCAGTACAGCTTTGGATGGAACACACTCATTAGTATGCAGTTATTCTGGGGAAGATGGGCTTCGGCTCAAGGGTTTTACCCATATGTTTTAATCTGTGGGTCACGGCATATCTCCAGATCATCACACAAACTTGATGAATCAGAATCTCTCCCTTCACTGGGCCCGAGGTTCCAGAGATAAAAAGAGTATTAGTGGTTTGTGCTGCAACTTCATTGGTCAGTGAAATTTTTGTGTGCCATTGTCAACCAAATATGGGCATTTTTGTATGCCGTTATCAAAAGCAACCATGATATTCATGAACATTGAGGTTTGTTCCCACATATATCACACAACTTCTGTCATGCTCTAGTTGACCGCAGCTTTTGATGATGTTTTGTTATTTTGTACAGTTGCACACACAGTTTAGATTTACTCTTGAATAGAAAAGCAGGAACTTTAGGACACACATTCCATAGTTTGAATGTTCACCTTTGCTATAAAGACTTCAATTTAGAATAAGAAGGCAGACATTTACCTCTGGGGTCGAAGCAAAAGGATTTATTAAGAAGCTGACATAGTAAGGATTTGTGGGAGAGGTGGATTGCAAGGGGAAACATAGAATGCTTAGGAAGGGGCAAAAAAATACTTTTTCACAGATTCCATTTAAAGTTATAATCGTACAAAGATATGTGACCTCTGTGTGATGTCCACATTCATATAGGTTAGGAGCACCACTTTGCACAACTGCATGTCAATTTCTTTAAATAAACAATCTCTACTTTTATAGATGCATTTTCTCTGCCCAAAACCCTTACATTTGCAAAGTAGGCAATGAATTACTGCTGCTAACTAATCACCAAATTGCCAGTCTGAAACACAGGGATACAAAGGACATCTAAAAAAAAATCAACATTCTAGTTATATCTGTAAAAAACTAGATATCCATTATGCACTTGTCATTTTCCTCCATACCATTCATGCTATTTCTAGAGTAGAGTAGGGTTTATGCAGTATTCAGTGGGTTATAGGCTCTAGACAAGGCATTCATAGAATCTATCAAGGCTCAAGCAGTGGTAAAGGGAAAGCTTTTTAGCCTTTTCAGCTTTTGTAGTTTCAAACCAATTCCTTCCTCTCGTAACGCCATGGCTCAGTCAAGCCTTAAAGTTGATTCTTGGGAGCACTTGGCTCCATCTTTTTGCCTTTTTGTTTTTATGTCTTTCTTCTCTCTGATTGTATATGCTTTCCTGCTCTGTTCTGCTCACTGATATGGGCTTGCAAAACCCTCTCCCTGATCTGTCCTGAGTAGCTGTGCAGTTGCAGACTGCCACGTTGAAGGACCCTCGTGCTCATTTGAGCAGGTCTTTGGGATGACAGTAAGCATCCGCTATGGCACAATAGTGGTATCTGAGAAGACAGAAGTGACAGAGTCAGCATCGCTCCGTGTTACTGCCAGCTTGGGATGCTCAAGGGCCAGTGCTGCCCGCGGCCTCCCATTCTGTGCCTCCTTGATGGGTTCCAGAAAGACCACATGCTTGTTGTTACTGACCTTGCGGCCGGGTCCCTCCGTAGTGGCAGGTGGTGTTGGTGTCAGGATAGACGACTGGGCACTGCATTCGTTCGCAGGACTTGGTGTTGATGGTAGACACCAGCAGCGACAGGGTGTCAAGTAGAGGTACATAAGGACCAAAACCAGGCTGACAATGCAGCCCAGCAGGGTTGTAAAGCCAGTGTTAAAGGGCTCCTCCTCTTGATCGCGCAGCTGCACAGTTACATTAACTTCAAGAGAATCGTTGCTTGACTCTTGATGGTTATGGACCATGCACAAGTACACCCCAGAGTCGTTCTCTTGTGCCACCAAGATTTCCAAAGAACCATTTGAATACATTCTCAGTGTATTGCTATTACCAGGAGGAGCAATGTATTCCCTACTTGGGGATACCCACGAATAGTTGAGATGTTTTCCCTTTAATGATGTTATACAATCCAACATCACTGATTTCCCAGCGTCTGCTTCCATGCTAACTCTCTTCATTGGAAGATTTATTATGCAGTTCTCAAAGTATCGTACATGCTTGAGAAAACGCACCACAGCACGTTGCTCACCATAAAGCAAGCACGTATGCTCTTCCCGAAAATCTGTTACTGAGGTAAATCCTCTGTACTCCCATTGTTTAAACAGGCTGTACATGGAGCACTCGCAAATTAGGCTATTGTTGTGCAGGAACAACCCATTCTGTACCTTTTCCCTTAGAGCTGCGATGTCTTTGACAGGAAGGTTGGGCATACGGTTCGAACTTAGATCCAGAGTGGTGAGATTGGGATGTTCTTGAATAGAAAAGAAGGGGAAATCTGTCAGTCTGTTATGGCTCAGGTAGGCCTTGTGTAGGTTACTCAAACCACTCAGGGCTTTGCTTTCTACCCTCACTATCTGATTGTTGTAAAGGAGTAACTCCTTGATTCCTACTAACTCTTGAAAGTAGTGCTCCTCTATAATGTTCAGTTGATTGGAGGAAAGGTCCAGATGGCGTATGCTGCTTGTATTCCGGAAGGTTCCAGGAGTGAGTCTGCTCAGCTGATTGTGGGCTAACCGTATGGTGTCAAGATTGGGCAGAGCAGAGAAGCTACCCGCCTCAAGACGTTCTATGCGGTTGTGGTTGAAGTCCAGTGTTGCCACCATTCCAGGCAACTCTACCGGGACTTGGTTGAGGCCGAGGTTGGTGCAGCTCAGGATATCGGATGCAATCAGGCAGCCAGAAGGGAGATTGGCTCTGACTAGATGCAGCAGAAAAGAGCTCAGCATTAGGGGTGCGGCCACACCCTGAGCGCACAACATTGTGTCGTCAGGACGTCTTGGTTAGGTGTTCCTATCCTTAAAAATCGGACAGATCAGATCGCAAGACAAGGAGAACAAAAAGACACGAGTTATTGAACACAGTGGATAGCTTGCTCAATAATTCTTTGTTCAATTGGCACTGTTCTGTCAGCCCAAAGCGTGAGAGTGCATCAGTGCGAGGACTATTATTATTTAATCAACTTACAACTTACAAAATTCTAATCTTAGAAGTTGAAGATGATAATATTATCTTTACCTTAAGGTTGCCAGCAGTTACTCCAAATATCCCATCTCATAACTCTTGTTTGGCTGGTATTTGAATTTTGAGTCCTGCTCCAGATTTTAGTCCATTCTCATGTAGAGAGAGTTGGAGGCGCGGTCATCAAAGGGAAAGCAATTGTTTTTGTTCCATCCTCAAGGCTGAGCCCAACCTTCTGTGCACCATCCTTTTTACAGTTGGTGTTGTTTTGCAGTCCTGACCTCTGGGATAGAACAGAAGAGGTCTTAAATCAAGAGTTAGCTCACTGCCGCAGGCTGGAGGATGTTTTTGAGAAAGTCAGCATCCTGTCCAGTTCAGTTAGTATAATCTTGCCCTCAGCTGAGCAGCAGGCGCATAGCGTGTCACATGAGCACTGGTCCACAGTAACCACAATAACAGTCCACAATACAAGCAATCTGATGTCAGTTTTTTCTCAGTGTTGCTCCAGAACCCGGAGAAAGTGGTCCTTAAATTTTAGACATACAGTTTGTCTGCTCATTTTGTTCAAGTGACAAATGGCATATAGGGCTACTAACTCTCGGTGACATTTAAGCTTCCAGTGTCCACGTGGCTTCTGGAGAAACTGGTGAAAATATTAAAGCACAAACAAAGATCATGATCTTAAAGCTTTTTGGTATTCCTTCCAGATAACATTTATTTCTTCCTCAGCATCCATCCTTTTTTGTCCTATCCTCCGATTTGCTCTCTGAATTGTACGGGTCTTCCTCCTTTTCCTCTCTGTCGCTCTCTCGCAGAGATTGAGTGTATACTACACTCCCTCTCCGTCTCTGTCTCTGTCTCTCTTCTCTCTGCGCTCTATAAACAGACAGGCATGGAGTTTCAGAGGAGTTGAATTCAGAGATTATGAAAGGGAAGTGTTGTCCAGAGCCTCCCCTGATGGTGCTCTTTTTTTCCTATTCCTCGTGTTCGTCCAATTATGCATTTGCCTTTACTGATACCTCTTAGGCAGGTTATGTTTACTCTCTTTAGCTTTAATATCTCTTCGACCTGTGTTAATGGGGATCTGAATAAGCCTTAATTGCTTGGATTCAAATTCATATTAATCTCAAAAGTGTATACTATTATTATTTTCTTTATTTTTTTCTGTTTTGAAAGCTGGTTGTGATTAGCTAATCATTTAAATGTAAAGTGTCTAATTTCGGTGTCACTAGCAGTACCAAATGGAATTACATTTCCTTTTGCCATCTATTGCTTCTCCACTGTTCTGTAGAGTAGAGGTAAAATAGAAATAAAATCACCACAAACATAGTCCATATGACTTGGCTATATACTTGTGCTGTATCCTGAGTGTTCAGAAGTCATGAATGTGGATCAAAAATAGTCGAAAATCTTCATGTTGTGCCAGGTTTGATGTCAGTAACACCAAAAATGGTTCTTGCATGTCTCGTAACAGAACACAGTTGGCCAAGTTTGAATAATCTGGTTCATTGTGTATTCATTATGGTTGAGTGAACACTATAAACCTGACATTACTCATCCTCATGAATTAAAGATAGTATGTGTATCCGTGTCCTTGAATTTGTTTTTTCTGCACCTGTAGAGAATCTTTATCTATGAATAAACATCTTTATCTTGCTTATAGCACACATATGAATGTGTGTGTCTTAGCGCCTGTGTAAGTTGTCTCTGCCCTTCGGTTATAGTTGCGCAGGCTTTGACTACTGTCAGGGTGCATTATCCTCTGAAACCACTGCTGTGGGCCACTGTCAAAGGTCTTCAAGTAGTCCCACACACTCACACTCGCACTTCTCTGGGTCCTTCTAATACACAACACATTACTTCTCATCATCTTTGCCAGTTTCATATCTATAACTGATTGTCGAGGCCCACATTTTCGACAGGTTTCTTGTCACTCTTCCTCAGGCAAAATATTTCACGGAGCGTTTAGCAAGTACTAAGTTGCTCACTGTCAAAAGTTCCCCGATATAGCATTGTTCTGGAAAATTGGTTTCCTGGCTCTAAGCTTGCTCATATTTCAAAAACAATACTCTGGAAGTAAAGGAAACTTGCAGGAAGACAGGAAGAGGAACCCTTAAGTTAATAGCTTAGTCTCTCCTGTATATGCTTCCGGACAACCATCAATTTGAGCCGGAAGTTGCTTTGCACCTTTTGATAACTTTGACCCAAGAACCAGTGAAGCATCAAACTGCTTATCATGGCCTCCCTGCTGACGTCTTTACGGCGCTCTCTTCAGCATGACATATCCATCTGCTTTCAGAAACACCTTAGAAAGCACTTTCAAACTGCTGTGAGCACCATAAAGTTTTAGATGTCCCCAGATACAGAGTGTTGCTCTTCCCAAGAGCATTCTGATACCATTTATCGCCCTTTGACAGTTAGTTAATATATTTTGAAGATAAGAGGTGTTAAAATATGATTCATGGGAAATAGCGTGGCTTCTGACAGGTTGTTCAATGGAAGCAGCCCTCGGTGGTTGATAGATCTCTACAAGGTGTTTTTGTGATGGTAAAAGACCTCAGGGGTCTGCTGATGTATTCAAGACAGACAGACACTTGGTTCTCAATGGCTGGGTAGTCGATCATTGAGGACAAACAAAGTGATGTACCATGAATGTGCCCAAGAAAAGCTTTGTTTTGTAGAGAAAGAGGAGGTGGCTAAGTCTATTGCAGCTAAGAAGTGCTCACAAGTTTGGAAATCGCAATTATGATTTGACATGTGTTCGTTCCAACACCGCATTGTTCTCTACTAAAGTTCAACTTTCACACCATTGTATGTATTTAAAGGTCCCCTGAAGTGCCTTGAAACATGCAGCATTATTCTATGTGGTGACGTAATTTCAACTGAAACAGGAAGAGAGGGCGGGACATATCGAGCAGCCCCACCCCCTTTTTAAATAGCCAATAGCATTTTGTTTATATCTGCTCGGGCCAGAGCCGTTGAGCTCGGTAAAGCCGCATTTGACTGCCACAGTCTAGATTACCCCCTAGATTCAATATGAAACTCTTAGTAAAACAAAATAGTGGTCATAATCATGCTGAGGCTGTGTAGTTGTAAAAGTTTTTAATATATGCCGACTCGCGCATATGATCTGCTTCATGCGATTGCGTCTCTGGACCAGAGCCAAAGTCCGGATCAGACTGTGTGCGCTGCCACGGTTCGCGTGAAACCAGACCTCATTTGCACCAATCTGAATCGTTCCCTATCACCTACATTGTGCACTTCGAGCCATTCACTGTACAGGAAATACTACAGTGTAATCAAGTGATCGATCTCAGCCGCTTCAGCGTCTATTTATAGTGCAGGGGGCGGGCGCTTCGGATTCTAGAGAGCATTTGATTGGTCAGAAGATTTGATGAGAAGCTGAAGTACGATGTGACTTCAAAAAAAATTGAGCCGTTTTGGCGGAAGTGACCAACTGCAAGCTTTGAATGCTTATATCTTATAAATGTGAATTTTGTCACTGTTTTGGAGCACGCTGCCTTATAGATAACCTTAAGACTAGCATATTGATACTAACACCCAAAAAACTTTAATTTTGATTTCATGAGGACTTTAAGTACCATGTACTTTATCATGTATTTTAAGTACCTAGCACAATAGCGATAATGGCGTACTTTGGGATACTGATGGATTCAACCACCCTTGATTGTTTTCCAAATAATTCTGTGGTAATTGCTCAGATTTGCACTTGTTCATGAAGTCTTTTTCCAACGGTCTAAAGAATTGCAGAGAATAACTTTTTTTTTTCACCTTAAGTCAACCAGGACGAAGCATCAAGAGGCATCTACGGACCTGGGAAATATCACTTCATCTGCACGTCTCTTTTGATCTCCGGCAATTAGATAGGATGTTGCGTTATTGTCGAGATGCAGCACGAATTCAGCTCAATCTGCAATCTAAGATGGTTTTCGGAGAAAAACCGAACTGCAGCCACACAAATCGGCAACACAAAAAGAAAATCGAGGCAGGCTGTTGTGCTGTACTCTGCAAATGTACAAACTCGACTTCATGCAGAGGAACAAACCGAAGGAGAACGATTTGAGACATTGTTTCTAAATTGCCTCTTTTGTTGTCTGCGTTCTCATTCCTGAGCGTAATAAAGCACAGTGCTTCTGTCAGAGCAGAGTTCATGTACCATTTTATAGTTATATGAATGTCTGTTTTGTGTGGATGTATGTAGCATCTCAAGAATCACTAGGTTCTTTTAGAATACATTCAAATTAGTGTCACAGTTCATCGGTTCTATACACTGAATTGAGTATATTATTCCTATAAAGTGAAGATGAAAACCCATGAATAAAGAATATGTGGGTCGGAGACATGTCCTAGCGGGTAGTGCACATGCTCTGACATGTTTCATACTAGTCTCAGCCTTAGACGCCTACAGTCTGTTCACTGACCGTCTCAAACATATTGCTCTCAAGAATGCAAGGGCTTCTAAAATAATCTGTTTCAATTTGACTGGCTTGATTACGCATCTTCAAGGACTCTTCTGTGTGTTTACAAGATGATGAGACAGTGCTTTTTCGATGAGTGCCTTTGACAATAAGTACTAAGTACTAATTATTGGATTTGCCAGTGATTCGCCAGCCAGTTATCCTTGTTAATGGCACCAAATCATATTTTGACCACATATTTCAGTTTACAGAACGAAGGATGGCTAATAATACTGTTGGTTACATTTCATTGTCTCCAATGATCATTACATTGTCGTTTGTCTCTCAGTTGCAAAACTACTACTACTAACTATAGATTTATCAGTGTATAATGTGTTAAAAGGACATAAAACTTTAGTGAATGGCCAGTTCCAGTACAATTATTTATTTATTTTTCCTCTGCTTTTTTAGACTTCTTTGCAACTCCTGTGTGCTAAATTATCAAACAAAATAATTAACACAACATGAATATAATTTTCCATTTAAATATATTTATGTGTATAGTTATATATCCGTATTATTTTCATGAAAATGAAAGATTATCAATTGCTAGAAACCCAATTTTGACCCAAATTAACAATTGTAACTATTTATATGAGAAATACTACAGCTCAGACAGTAAAGTATTTAGTTTGTCCTATTTTTTCACCATTTATTGAAAAACACTGTACTTTCTCTTTTGTTTTCATCCTTTAGTCTGTATACAACCATACAGGCCCTTTCACCCAAGGGCCCCTTGTAAGCTCTGCGAGCCCTAATTATCCAACTGCATGCCAAGTGTGAGTGGATCCGGGCATGTTTTTGAAGGATGTGAGGGAATCGTGAGCCGTGTGTGTAGTGATGGTAGCTGTTCCAAAAGCCTCCCCCACGCTCATCTGTCAGCCCCGCTGTGCTTGGGAGAGGCAGGATTGAAGTAGAGTCTCTGAGAAGGGCCAGTGAGTCAGTGTCTGTCTGTTGGGGGCCACAGACGCCACAAATAGCCTCTCCTGTTTAAAGGCTTGTGCTCTCGGAGAGACACCTGCTGTCATACTGGGATGTTTTACAAACCGATTCCAATTCTTAAATGGGGCAATATATTTATATATATATACTGTATATCTTCTTGGATGGCCTAAGGGTCAGTAAATTAACTGCAAATTTTCATTCTTGGGTGAACTATCCTTTTAGTGTGACTTATACTTTTAGTTTTTGTCCACTGATTTGATGAGACAAGCTGTGTTCCCAGATTTCTGACATTCCGCATAGCAGCACTGTAAGGTTTCACTGTTCGAATTAGGCTACTCCTCAACACATCTGTTGCAATCTGTTTGTAAACATAGAAATCCAACATCAGTTCAAAGCATTGAAACAAAGCTATTTTTGTTGGCGAGCGTAATAATAACCAAAATAGCTTGCAATGTTGTGTCTGAAATGTCACTTAATAGACATGACATCTTGTTTATAGAACAGTTCAGGGGTTTCAATAATTAGTAGATGTCTTTGATCTAGTTCTGTGACTAACTGACAGATTGAGAGAGATTGAGACAGAACTGTCACAGATTGAGAATATTGAGTTATTTACATACAGTAAGGTAAACATTGACTCGCCCACTTTTTCACTAATCGGTAGAAAAATGAGCAGCCGTTAAGCCCTAGAACTAACTGAAAGCAATTGAATAATGGTTTTAAATCAGATTAAAACAATTAAATTCTATTTTTTATCAGTCTATTGTCTTGGTATTAACTAGTTTTTTATATAAACTCACTGTGGTTGGTGGCTTTACATGTAAGTTAGATGATCTCTCGCTCCCTAAATGGGTGGTTCTTGCACAGAATAAACACTAAAGTTAACTAGATTTAGGGCTGCGACAAGCAATTGTTTTGATAATCGATTAACAATTATTTAATCAATAATTTCAACAATGAATCAGTAGGCTTTGATCGATTATTCCGTTTTTGCTATTCAACAAAATATTGAGTTGCTATGATCAGATGTTTTCTTATCTGCTGTTTTCTCACCACTGTCATGTTTGCTTTGTTTATTCTGTTAATGAGAGGAAAGTGCGCAACACATATTTATATATTTATCTAAGCACCGCTCTCAGCAGCATCTGAATGTTCGCTAACAGTAAAGCGCTGCTTGTGTATATCAAACGTCTTTTTACCCCTAACCGCAGAATGAAAAAGAACTTTGCTGTGAGTGTATCTCTCTACTGGTTCTGCTTTGTTTGCACTTCTTCTATTGGATTGCAGCCGTGAATTACAGTCTTGCGCTACAGTGCTACACTGGTCAAACCACATTAGGCCCCCTACATTGCAGGCCCTTGCATTAGGTCATATGAGATCAAATGACTATTCGACAACAAAAATATTTGTTGACAATTTTTTAATGTCGACTCATCATTTCAGCTCTAATGCATAGCTAAAGCTCCTGTATTTCCTGAAAGATTTCTTTGTTTTATAGAAACCCGTAGTTTTTACCTGTGGTTACTTGTGCACAAAAACACAATGTACACCTTTTACATTTGTATTGCTATCTACGTGTCTGTGTTCATTTTAGTGATGGAAAAAAGGAAAGATGAGTGTTTGAAAGGCCGTCAGTTTGAGTCTGCTGGCACAGTCGCAGCAGGAGGGCTGCCAGGTGCGGGTTGTGTGGGCACTGATCTTGTGTGTGATTTCATTTGTTTACTAGACCTCTGTTGTTTGAGTGTCGTTGCCCATCCAGCCCTGTCATTCTGCTTGTGTATTGTATTGATAACTTAGCATGACAGCCAGACGCGTCTTGTAAACACGGCAGCCAGCTGGCTGTGTTTGTATGTGGGTACAAGCATATTTGCTCAAGTGTTTGTCTCCCAGGATGGAAGTCCTAAAGGTTTGCTCTTGTGTCTGCAAAGGATTTAGTTTCACCATTTTTGGAAGACCATTTCTGCCGCAAGATTTTAGAGCATGGGGTAAGATGTGTCAGTGAGTAAAGATGTGCAAACATATGTTATATTTAGGGCTGCACGATAAATCGCATGCGATATTTAACGCGCCATGCGATTTATCGTGCAGCCCTAGTTATATTATATTAAAAAGTGAAACAACCTTCCACACTCTCCCTGATTCACACCAATTCCAAATTTTCAGCAGAATATATATTTGTTCTCTCTTTTGTTTTTCGTTTTGTTGTTTTATTTCGGTTTTGGTTTGGCTTGGGCTAGTTTTGTATTAGTTTTGTTCTTTTTGTTTTTTTATTTTTTATTTATTTTTTTTTTGTTTTGTTTGGTGTCTGTTTTTTTGTTTTTGTTTGATTTCGGTTTGGTTGGCTTAGGTTGGCTTGGTTTTGTTTGAATTTTGTTTTGTTTTGACTTTTTGTCCTTTGTTTTGGGTTTTGTTTTTTGAGGTTTGGTTTCTTTGACTTTTTTTGGGAGGTTTTGTTTTGGTTTGACCTGGTTTTGTTTGGCTTTGTTTTGTTGGGTTTTGTTTTGTTTGTGTTTGGTTTGACATTTTTGTTCTGTTTGGGTTTTGGTTGTTTTTTTTGTCATGTTTCTTATTTCTGCATCAGTTTTTGTAAATAGAATCTAGAACAATGATTTCAGTTCAGACAATGTTGGTGTGAATACTTAATATTACTTAATTTGTTATGTTGAATGATTTATTTGAATCTGACTTGGTGGCAGACAGGCCTTTTCTGTCTCCTGTTTATGTACCTGTAGATGCTGCTCACTTTCAAACCAATCATTTCACCCACATAAGCAACGGAAGGGAAGAAACTCCAAAGTGAATTATTAAAGGAGGTCCTTTTTCCTTAGCTTGCATCACGAGGAATTGTATGTGAGTGGGTGTATGCGGTCGAAAAAACACACATGAAAGATTGATCAGTGAGGGTTAGATGTACACAGCAGGTGCGCCGGGGTGGCGGGAAAGCTCTGCTTGGGTTTTAATGCACAGTCGTTAGGGCTGAAACGCCATAAATCATCTGCCAGTGGTGCTTGGTTCTTTTTTTAAATTTTTTTTTGTGGGATATGAACAAAGCAACAATATTTCAGTTTGAACTGACGCTGTTTGCAGAAGTCTGGCAAGTGGTGTATAGATCAGCTCAACGTCTTGTCTCCATCTAATGTGTCCAGATGTGCAAATAGGGTTTATTTCCTTCTGAAGAAGCAAGACGTGTTTATTTTCTGGAAGTATGTTGACCTCGTCACATGAGTTGTGTGTGACAGGAATGGCTCTGTTATCTTTCAACCTGACAGCTGCGCTCCAATGAACAATGTCTGCAAGTCTGTCTCTCTCTTTGTCATTTTAAGTGATGTTTGCTAAGTCAAGTTTCACTTTTACTACATAGGGTTAGAGATTTGTTAAAAAATAACCATCCGTCAGAGCTGTAGCTTTGTGGGCGGCACTCTGACATATGGTTAAAAGCACTTGGGGCATCCAGAGTTCGAGTCCTGACTTATCACAGTAAAGAAAGTTTTAGTTTCGACTGACCCTTGAGTTGTAGCAGGGATTTATGTAAGGAGGACTTGCAGGACTTTTTAAAATTTCTGTAGCATGTGATATAATGAGTGCTGATGACAGTGCTGGATGTCAGCAAGTTTCACTGTGGTTGTCATGAGCGGCAGATTCTGTTAGAGAGCAGCAATGTACCCTCCTGCACAACTCTCATCCTCCTATCACACAATAAAATACTTACAAATGTAGCCCTGCTGGTAGTTTTGTCTTTTTTGAAACAAGGTTTCTAAAACAAAGAGGAGACAGTGAAGACTGGGGAAATTAACTTCATTAGTACATTTATTTAACCCTGAGTAACCCTTAGTAAACCTGTTTAAAAAAAAAAAACATAAATCTCTAATAACACTTGAATAACACTTTCAAATAATCGTAACATACATAATAATGATACAAATTATACAAGTTATTATACTCTCAGTGAGGACTGCGACTGGGAAAATAAACCTAATTAGTAAATTAAGTAATAAATTAATCTGTATTGTTTAACGGTTTATAAAATAAATAAACAATTTAAAAATTCTATTTATTAAAAACTAAAATTGAAATACAATTATTTTTTATTGTAATTTTTTATGCTAAAATTTTTTATATTCAGTGAGGACTGAGAGTGGGAAAATGTTTCTTTTTTTTCATGAACTAATCTGGATTGTTTAATAATTAAAATAGAACACAAATACCTTTTTTTTCTACATAATACTAATAATACTAATAATTATTATGATGATGATGATGATGATTATTATTATTATTAATACATATAATTAATAATAATTATTATAATACTTATAATTAATAATAATAATAATAATTATTATTATTATTATTAATTAATTAATAAATAATCATCATATTATTATTATTAATACTTATAATTATTTATTTTCTAATTATTTATTTTCTTAAGTTCTAATATTAGTACACTGTTGATTCTATATTAAATTGTTCACTGCTATGCTATGATTACAATTTTTAAACGGTTAATACTTAAAGGTTTTGTAATGTGTGTGTGTGTGTTTTTAAACAGTAATGTATCATTTTTTAATGTTTTAACATATTTAATTAATTAAATGATCTAAATTATCTAATGATTTTTTTTGTTGTTGGATCCGAAGGAAGGAACGAATGAAAGGGCTTGCGTGCCATTCCAACCTAAACTTTCTTACACATAAAGCAAAAGCTTTCCTCTAGACCAAAAAGCACTTTGTAAACCCCACACCGTTTAAAAAAGAAAGAAAAAAAACCTGACACTCATCTATTCACATGAACTATTTCACATTGTGTCTGTGGTGTTTTAGAAAAAAAAGTTTTTTTTGTTTTATTTTGTCACAACTTGATATCTGCCTACTGTACATATCCAAATGCCCATCTCAGGGCGGCATCCTAATAGTGGCACTGCTTGAGATGGACTTTTAGATCCAGTACACATGACACCTTAGCAAGTACATAGCAACACCCTGGTAACAACCTGAACATCCTCATTCTTCTGTCTTGCAGGATCTCAAGGGCTGCGTCGGTGCTGCTGTCGGATCCTTGCTTCCAGCTTCGCTCCATCCAGTACCTGCTCGGAGAAGGAGATACCGGAGCCGCCAGTGCTGATCACAAACACTTCTCTCTGCACACATGTAAGCCCTCTTACCCATCCTACTGCTGTGAGACAAGAGCATCATGCAAAATCAGTGGGATGTTAAACTTAGTCACCATTGTATTTATCGCATTGCATACTTTGATATGCAACGTTTTACGGTCTAAATATACTCCTATTTCTTAGAATAGCCTTCCATATCCAGTGATGTGAAAGTGATTGTGTTCTTAAAATATCTCCTGCTCCGCCATTTCACTCAGCTCTGATTTCAAACACTAAAATCAAATCCATGCAGATGCCTTATAATTATAATCTGCTATAACTGGACTCGACATACAGTAAGTGATTTATTTCCTCTCAGCAGGTGAAATTTAAATGAACAATTTCAACAATGTATTTTTGGATTTTGTTATGGAACAATTTTAGCAACTGTCTAAATTTACAGCTTTATTTTATTTTATCCCCCCCACACATTTTATTTAGATTTTTTTTTTCAATTCCCAAGAACACAAAAAAACAATACATTTTTTAAAGTCACTTATATTTAGACAGCATTTATGATCAAATTTATTGATTTATCATATTGATTTATCTATCTAGCTTTTTTTTTATTATTATTTATTAGCACTAATTACTAGTGCTGTGTTCAAAATATCGATACGACGATGTATCGTCAGAGATTTGACGATACGAGTATCGATACAGCTGGCCCTGTATCGATATTGTGGCACGTGTGCAGCAGTGGACTGCACTTAATTTGTTTAAAACTTTACAACGTTTAAAACTGAGTAGAAAAGTGCGAGGTTTCTAAAAAAGAATGAATAGAGCATATATAGGCTACAACGAGGTTTAATCTGGCCGCAGAGGAACACAACGGGGTTGCCTGATATAAAGAGACGTAAACTCCAAAACAGAGCTTCACACTTGCGCAATACGGAAATATCTGCTAAGTGTGCTACTTATCTTTGTCAACCTGGCAATCATGTGCACACGCGCTCTCTCTCCACTGGATAAACGCGCGTGCTTTCTGAAAACACTGGTTAGCTTGCAGTTTAGCGATCTCCACTTCAATATTCTATTCTCAGAAAAGTGTAATTCATCAACTGTTCATTTACGACAGAGAGAGCGAGAGAGAGTGAGAGAGAAACAGAGGCGGTGTATGTATGAATTACCACCGTTTGCCGTGTTTCTCTATTAACAGTGAAGTGGCTTTAATCCCTTTAGAAACAACGATGTTACCAGCTCCTCGTTGAAAAAGATAAATGTAGCTCTTGAGCGATTAAGATATTTAGTTGATAAAACTGCGGGGCAGCGCTAAAAAGTTTGTTCCTGAATGTCTGAGTTCGGCAGCAACGTGATCTGTGTGTGTGACTGCACTTAACATCAAACTGCTTCTGCGAACTTGCGGACGCGTCGAGTATAAATCAGCCTTGAGAGTGTGTGCGTTAGATACAGTGAAGACAGCGCGTTAGTTTAGAACTCTTCTCATTTTTTTTTTTTATTGTAGAGAGTGTGTTAATTTGTGCAATGATAACCTACCAGCAATGTAAATGATTTTTAAAATATATTAGAATGAGTACATTACAATATAAATTTATTAGAACGAGTACATTATTATTTATGGGCTTAAAAACAAGATGCAAACAATCAGAATATTGTACCTGGTGGAGAGTGCACAATGTAAACATGAAACATATGCCATTACCTATATTGTACTGTGGTACAGTTATGGAGGCCCTTCATAATGCAGAGGTCAACTGCCTGCTCTGCCAATAGTTAGAAATGGCTCTATAGTATGCAGTGTTTAATAAACAGCTGTTTTTCTAAATTCTGCTGAGGTGAAATTCAGTGCAGTCATGTATCGTGATATGTATCGTATCGTGGCCTATGTATCGTGACACATATCGTATCATGACTTTGCTGGTGATACACAGCCCTACTAATTACCCTAATTATAATTATGGCTTGCAGTCATTTCAGAATTAATGATGCTGTTAATCACACAGCATTTGGTGAGAAAAAGCCTTAAATGAAGATCATTTAAATGTCCTAAAAGAAGATAATTGAAGATTTTTATTTATTTTGTATCCCTTTTAAAAACAGGTCAGAGATGTAGGTGTTTCATTTTTAAATAAGTTATTCTTTAAATTAAAATGAATATAACTTAATAATTTCATAAAAAAAACTACAGTATGTTTAATGAATTATGTGTAAAAATACTAATATACATATTTATGATTAATTTTCAGTATTTATTAAGTATTTTGTGCATATTTTATATTAGTTGATATAAATAATTATTGTTTTATTAGATTATTTTTATATAATTAATGTACTAAATTAACGGTAAAATGACAGCTGTATTTATAATCTAGTTTTTTTGAATAATCTGCATTGAAATAGCCATTAAACTGACATCAGGAAATCCTCTCCCAACTGTACTGCAGTGCGAATCGATTTGTCCAGCACTGAAGCTCAGGTCTGCTTTAACTATACAGACCCTTCACCCGAATCCACCGGCACCGCTTTACTGTAAAAGGCCTTGATTAATTATTTACTCTAAGTGGATGCATTTCCATCTCCACTGTGCCCACACTTCTAAACTGCTCTGCTTGAGGGGAGAGTCGGGCATAACAACCAGCTCTTTAGCCATTCAAGAACAACACTGAGAGTTTGTTTACAGCATTTGAAAGGAGAGCCTTTCTGATACTCCATAACAGCCTCCAAAAACCTTTACTAGAGGTTTGAGTCTCTTAGAGTATATGAAGAGTTTGGTTCCAAAACGCGATAAACGACATTTTTTTTTTTTTAAATTGAGTTTCCTCCAAAATCAGTATTGTATCTGGTCGGTATTGAAAAGTCCATTTTGAATTTTATGCAAAATGCGTTATCCGCCGATTTATTCTGTCATGTTTTTTCCCATTCTTTCCAAACCGCGACAAACGCCAGTCTCCCTTCTCTGCAGAATGCGATATATCCGCTCAACCAATCACAGCGCACCATTCCACGCACTCTAGACCAGTGTTTCCCAACCGGGGTGCCGCGGATTAAAAAATCCTTTTTTAATATTTTTAAATTGCTAAAATGTTCAAAAAAGCATCTATTATATAATATCCATTTCTGATGTCGCCAATAATTAGAGATGCACCGAAATTTCGGCTGCCGAAAATTAGTTCACCGCTCAGGTTTCACTTTCACGTGGTGTGACGCTCTGCGTATTATCCCGCTCTATGTGTGCGCTCCGCTCAGTCGCTCCACTCGTATACCGTTCATGCTCATCGGAACAGCAAAGTCCACTCAAAAATTGAGCCGACAGGAAACAGTCGCATTCGATTATGAACGCAATATTGCGATGAATGCACTTTTGGAAGTTGAATGTAAGGGAAATGTCATTTTGGAATTTCTGTGGTTTAATGTGATATTGTTGTTCATGTATGTTCATGATGAAATTTTCTTTTATTGTTGTAATTAATTTATAGCATTAACAAGATGACCCGTTGAATTTATTTTGGGAGCGATGACTGATTTAATGTATTTTTAGTCCAGTGCCTGTATATAAGATCAGGATTGACCAAGTTCAGAGGCTGTCATATGTGGAATAACCATGTTGTGTATTTTCGACAGTTTCAATGTGAAAAATATCTTTTATATTGATTCAATGGATTTATTGATTTAAAAAAATTTTTACTCAAATTAATCAAAATGGATTTATAGCGTTTTGGAACCAAACTCTTCAAATATTTGTGCACTCGCTGTTTGGCTTTCTTTTGGCACTGGATATCGATTAATGGTGGGCGGAAATGATTCATAGACGCATTGCGATTTCTTTCTCAAACTATTCTGGAATGATTTACAATATATATATAATATTTATATTTGTGCTGTCAAATCGATTAATCGCATCCAAAATAAAAGTTTGTGTTTACATTATAAATATACAGAGTACACACACATATATTATGTATATTTAAACACACACACACATGCATGTGTATATTGTGAAAATATTTACATGTATTTACATGTATATATTTATATTCAGATAATTTATATTATATATAAATATATTTAATATATAAACATAATTTAAAAAAAATATATATATACATGCATGTGTGTGTATTCACATATACATAATAAATATACACAGTGCACACACATATAGCATGTAAACAAAAACTTTTATTTGGGATGCGATTAATCACGATTAATCGTTTGACAGCACTA
>NW_015536601.1:221355-243644 GCF_001515605.1 Sinocyclocheilus anshuiensis
TGTGTGTGTGTCAAATATTCGCTGAGTTTCAGTTCATTTTAGTGACGCGTTTCAAACAGATATGCACGGAGAATGAGACGGCTAAAAGCACACCCTGTATATTTTCTTTATTTTGCAAAAGCACAATGTTTTGTTGATATTTTGAGTGTACACAAATAAAAGTAGACCCTTTACAGATTTAAATGCTGTATTACTCTTATATGTACGGTCAAGTATGAAGGAGCATTTTAGTTCTTTTCGCTGTCAACATTCAAATCTGCAAAAATTCCCGCCGGCGGAACTGTCGACCCCAGGATGTTAAAGTGCGGGCACTTCAGTGAAATTTTGGGAACATTTTGTAGAGAGGTGTTAATAGTGTAGCGATGTATCTTTCAAACCTGGAAGCTTTCTGTTGGTCAACATAACCAATTTGCATTACCAACTTGATCCTTTTGTGAAATCTGTCAGTCTCACACAAAATTCCCAATCGTGTGAATTCGTATTGAAATGGCTAGATTTTGCGAAAATTTGCCAACCAACAGTAAATTTGACCACACCTTTAGGCTGTTACTGAGAACTTCTCACTTGTCAAGCAAAAAGAATCAGTTTGGTCTCGTATCGTGATTCTCCGAATCAAATGAATCACAAGTTGCCTACAGGTTACAAATTGTAGGTCAGAAGAAATCAGATTTCCAAGTTTCCACCCTCAGGTTGATTTTGGTCGTTTTAGTTGTTGTTTATCACCGAACTCTTCGTTCAGACTGGTTTTCTTCACACTGCCCATTGAGCTCAGCTCTGCTGGACAGCGTGGTGTGAATCTCCAAACTTACGAGGGAGAAGCTGGTCTCTTTCGTAGTCATGGAGACCGAGGGTCGCCATGGACACCATGTCCAGCCTCAGTTCCTGCCTGTCTCTGCTTTCACAGACGCCCCGCTCCTCCCCACCTCCTGTTTTCCAGCACTAAACTGGGTCATTGCTATCAGACTCCATTCCTGAGATCAGATTGGTTGGGAATTGTCCTTGGGCCTTTTTCAACCTGTTGCTTAAAGACTCAAGGGACGCATTACGGGCCCGCCAACATCTGAACCCAGTTGAGCAGCATGGCATGTTTACTCAAGCGAACAGGGACACTCAGAGCCTCAAGACTTGTTTTTAGGAAGCATCATTAGATGTAATTGGGTTACACATTTGAGTCTTTGTCGAGGTTCCAGACTAAAAAGAGAGACAGTGTTCAGAATAGCTGCTACTATGATACTTATGCTATTTCAGTAGTATGGAGAATATAAACTGTACACGGTATACAACCTTTTATATCATAAAGGTTAATAATATAATAACAATTTCTGTAGTTTTATCAGACATGTTAGATAAGCATCAGCAATCATTAAGTCCTTTGCTGATACTGGCTGAGAGGAATGTGAATCTTTGGAGTGACAGTGAATCAGTTCCATTTGATTTAGTAATTTTCAGCTCCATATTGTAGCGATGTATGAAGAGCAGTTTACACAGAGGTCACTTTCAAACCCAGCTGCTTTCTGTTGGTCAACATGATTCATTTAAATCCACTGGGAAATCTGTGTGGAGAAATCTTTTGCCCCCAGGTGAAATTCCAGATTGCCAATTGCATCGGTTCCCGATTGCATGGATTCGGGAAATTAGTGGATTTCACCTGTGAATGTTTGGGTGAAATCCATTTATCAATTAATGAGAATCAATTTGGAATACGATTCTCTGAATCACGTGAATGATATTATTACTCACCCTCAGGTCATCCAATATGTAGATGAGTTTGTTTCTTCATCAGATTTGGAGAAATGTAGCATCACATCACTTGCTCACCAATGGATGCTCTGCAGTGAATGGGTGCCGTCAGAATGAGAGTCCAAACAGCTGATAAACACATCACAATAATCCACAAGTAATCCACACCACTCCAGTCCGTCAATTAATGTCTTGAGAAGCGAATAGCTGTGAGTTTGTAAGAAATAAATCTATCAAGACGTTTTAAACTTAGAACAGTTGCTTCTGGCTTAACTACTGTTGCTTCTTTGTGGATTTTGATGTGAGAGGACAACAGGAAAGGGAATTTTTCACTGGAGGAGGCATTATTATGGATTATGAACTGATATTTTGGCCAGAATCGACTTTTTGAAGTTAAAAACATCTTAAGTGATGGATTTGCTTCTTACAAACACGCAGATTTTCACCTCTTAAGACATTAACTGATGGACTGCAGTGGAGTTGGGGTGGGAGGGATGAAGAAATACCTAGAATATATCTTAATAAACTTTCAGTTTGCCATGGCAAAAATGGCAACATCTGCTGATACTAATGCGGTTTCTGTCCTTAAAATGAAAAAAAAAAAAAAAGTAGAATTTATAGGGGGCGTTCACACTTGGCATGTTTGGTTCGATTAAAAAGAACCCTGGTGCGATTGCTCTGTTATTGCGGTTCATTTGAGTAAGTGTGAACTCTGGAGCAGTTCGAATGATATATGAACGCAACACGAACCAAATACTTCGAAACGAACCAAAAACGCAAGAATGAGCGCGCTTAGTCCAGCAGACGGCTTTAGGTGTGTTCGCCTTAAAGCGGCGCTGAGCAGACCGATCTGTTAACCTTCTGGGGTCCGAGGGTGTTTTGGGGCCTGGAAAAGTTTTGACATGCCCTGACATTTGTGCTTTTTTCAGTATGCATACTTCATGAGAAAACAGAATGCCTTTCAGCGAACTCAAAACTGAATGACACGTGTGCCTTTCTTGTGCAATTATGCTAGTGATGCAGCCACAGTCCTAAACGAAAATTAAAATAGTTGTTAGCAATTACCAGAAGATGCATAGCTGATAAATAAATTGCATCACTGATAAGAAAGGACGCGTGTATATGTCTGTCGATGCATCACTTATTTACAGCTTACTTGATACGTTTACACATCAGACGATCGCGAACGCCAATGACCGAGTATAAAACATTCAGCATATTAACATTATAACTCACATTACTTTTATATCGTTGCTGTCTATTTTATAGAACATTCAAAAAAAACTTCCTGGTGTTGTGAGACAACACGTGAATATATGCAGTGAATGAATCTTCATAATGTTTCACTTGATTATACAAAAGTTCCGCCGCCGGAACTGTCGACCCCAGGGGGTTAATGGGTGCTTTGATATCATACACCCGCAGCGCAGGGTGTTCGGTGAGTTCAGTCACGATATATACGTCAAATCAAGCCGACCAATCAGGTTGTGAATGTATCACTATGCCTTTAGGTTCGGTGTCTTTAGGTTCGCTGTCAAAAATGCCAATGTGAACGCTAAGCGGACCAGGACCAAATGTATCATTTTCCATTTTAGTCCAGACCAAATGAACCAAACGAACCGAACTACAAGTGTGAACACACCCTTAGCGGTCTCGGTCTTCTTGTTTGGTGCGCACCAGTGTTCAAGATGGCAGCGTTCACAGAGCAATCGCACCAGGGTTCGTTTTAATCTAACCAAACATGACGAGTGTGAACGCACCCTTATAAACTGTCCCATCTGTCTAGTCAAACATACACCCATAATAATAGTTCAGTCAATATTTTATAATGAGGACATATAATGAGAGCTTTTTTACACTGCAATATACATAAAACACTGTACTCTGAACATGAAGTATGCAGTAAGCAATGCCCTAGTATTTCTTTCTGTAGTCAGTGAAGGAAAAAGTTACTTTCTCATGCTGTTTCACTTCTCCTCTCAAATCTCTCCTTCTAGTATTTCATGAATTTCTTCATTTTTATGTGCATTTTTTTCCCTCAGCTCATTACAAAACTCCAAACGAAGGGCAGGTGCTGCCTGAACAGTATTAATTAGTATGTGGAAATATGTCCACCGCTTCATTATGTCTTGTCTCTGCCAATATCATATGTTGTGTTATTAAATTAAAACTGCTACACTCCCTCATGCTAGCAATGTCATATCTAAGAAGTGCTACTGTCTTTATTTTATAGATCATTATTTACACATTGGGCCAAACTTTCCCTCGGTAGCAAGTCCAAGTCTGCAGGGTGTTTCAAATGTGAAAAACACTGATCTGTGCTCAGAATGTTATTTATTTAAATCGTAACATATTGTGTGTGAAGTTTAATGGAAGAATTAGTGAAGTAGAAGTTGGCATGTTGATACTGGCATCATTCCCTGAGCCTCTGCTGATATTGTTAATGTGCTGTTTATTCCACTGGTCTTGGAAAGCAATTTCTTATAGAATAATATAAAGAAGTAAATCAGAATATATAGTTATAAATCTGAACACATAAATATAAATCAGAATATAAAGTAAATCAGAATATATAGTTATAAATCTGAATACATAAATATACATCAGAATATAAAGAAGTAAATCAGAATATATAGTTATAAATCTGAATGCATAAATATACATCAGAATATAATGAAGTAAATCAGAATATATAGTTATAAATCTGAATATGTAAATGTAAATTAAAACATACAGCTGTAACTGACTATATAATTAAAAATCTGAATATATAAATGCAAATCAGAATATATAGTTATAAGTCTGAATTTATTGTTATATATTCAGGATTTGTAAATATGTATTCTTATTTACATTTATATATTCTGAATTATAACTTTATATACTCAAGATTTATATATTCATAATTTATATTAATGTATCAAACTTGGAACTATATTTTCTTGTTTACTTCTTTACATATATTCATGATTTACATTTATATATTCAGTTTTGAATATATACATTCAGATTACCTATGTTATATATAAAAATATGTTATGAATATTATATACAAAAAATATATAATTTTATTCATATGTATCTAAAATCTTTATTGCTTATAATTTAGTTCTATTTATTTTTAATTCAAATAAATGTACATTTATTTTACACATGCACAAACATTAATATGTAATTTTATATTATACAAATATTTTATTTAAAAATATTAAAATATTAATTATCAAGTAGTATAATATTATTTAATCTAATAAATTAATCTTATGTTAAAAAATGGAAACTTAGACTTATATCTACATATTGCAATTTATATTTACATATTCAGAATTATAACTACATATTCACAATTTACATTTATATATTCACTTTTCGATAAATAAATCAAATAAATAAATTATATGAAATGCATTGATTAATTAGGTATAATTACATTTTATTGAAATTTATTTTAAGTGAATCAAATTAAGCTTGAATACTGCACTTATTTTTCTTTTTTCCTTTTCATTTTTGGAGGTTGATAGCCTCAGTCCTCATTTATTTTTGTTGTTAGAATGTTCCCTTTATATTTTTTTATGCATCATTTAATTGAAAACAAATAATAAAAAAAGCTGAAGAATCAAATTGAATCTAAATAAATCCATAGTAGCCCTTTTTATTAATTTTTGGAGTTTGTTAGGCTCATTCTCCATTTATTTTATTCATTTTTATTTATTTATACCCTCATGGTGCCCGAACCTATATTATCTAGAAATAATGTCAGAATGTTAATATTTGGATGAACTATTAATTGAAGCTACACGAGCTGAGTTTGTGTGAGATTTGCTAGTTGATTGATTGCGTTTTGCTAATGATGTGCTTTCAGACCTGGAAGGGTGTCCCAGTGATAAAGGCCAAAAGTTTCATTAGCACGGCTCTCTTTTGAATGTCCCTCATAACATGAACTTAACTGAAGCATACTAAATTCAAAATATTGTATTATAATAGTGTTCTGATTATAATATTATTTTAGGTTTTCACAACAAGGGCTGCCTTTTTTTGTTAAAAGCTGATGCTTTTTTTAAATTAACATGACATAAATAAAAAAAAAAAATATATATATAAAAATAATAAAATGTATCAAAATGTAAAAATGTATCATTTTATAATTAAATTATAATTGCAGTAACATAATAGATGATTAATAAATAATTTTTAATATACATGAATTACATATAAAAAATATATAATAAATAGTAAATTATAACACTTATAAAATGTTTTCTTTTACATTAATTGTTTTAATTTTGCACTTGAACAGATTTTTTTTCATTTACTAAAATTAGATGGCATTTTATTCTAAGATTAAATTAATACAAATTTTAAATGTATATATAAATATATATTAGGGGTGTAACGGTACACGTATTTGTACTGAAAATTTTCGGTGCGGATCTTTCGGTTCGGTGCGCATATGTCCCGAGCAAATACTGCGTGGGTTTAACCACTGCACGAGCGGAACTTCATTGGAAACTTCCAGTTTTATATATTGTTACTTTTGATAAGAAACAAAGTCTCATCTTTCAAATTATGTCCTTTTTTCAGGAGATTCAAACAATGAATGCCGTTTTGGCGCTCTTTGATGTGGCGCAACAGATCACAATTTACATTTATATATTCACTTATAACTATATATTCAGATTTACTTCCATATATTCATGATTTACATTTATATATTGATTTTTATCTTTATATTCTGATTTACATTTATATATTCAGATTTATAACAAATATATTCTGATTTGCTTCTACATATTCACAATTTGCATTTATATATTCAGATTTTATATAATTATTTCCTGTTTGGCGCTTCATATGTATTAAATAAAATTAAATATATTTTATCATATTTTTAGTTAAAATAAATTTCCACGCGCGCGCGCGCACACACACACACACACACACAGTAATTTATTTATTTACATTTTATACTTATAATACTCATACATTTAGAATTGAATTTATACGTAATTTTATATCATATAAATATTTTTAAAAATATTAAATAAATAATATAGTATATTATTATATTATATAAACTGATTTAACAGTGGCAGAATTCAGAATCAAATCTCAAAGTCATGTTAAAAAGAAAGTCCAGTGCAGCCGTTGTCATGCTCCGATCGCCTGGAGAGCCAAAGCACTTCCATGTACGCACAGCTACAGCAGCCATATATAATGAATGAGTGCTGGAGGCAGCGCAGATTCATTGTGCCGGCTTACAGAAAGACATTTATACACAAGAAATCAGAAGAACGGAGAGAGTAATGAGGAAAGGTGGCCCACATTAGCACTTCAAAGGGTATGTCCAGCGTCAAGCGCTCGCGCCGACCTGTGCGCTTTTCACTGCACCGGATCTAATGACAGACCAAAATACCACAGCCTTCCTCAAACCAGCGCAGTACGACCGTCCCGTCTCATTATCCCAGCGGCTCTGAAGGAGGTTTCACAGGGATGCTAATGGCCTTAATGACATTAAGCCGTGTTCCTATCACAAAGCCACCAGTTTGGATGGGATGCAGCATTGATCTGGCTGCGCAGCTTTTGACATTGATCCTCGAGGGCGAGTCGAAGGACTAATTAATGTGTAGATGGCGTGGGAAAGATTCCCAGCTCTCCTCTGAAGGACTGTGCTGTGTGTGGGAGGCTCGTGGAGAGTTACTTGTGTGGTCCAAACCCTTATTAAAACATTTAAGGGTTAGTTTAGCCAAAATTCTGTCATTATTTACTCGCGTTCATTGCATCCCAAACCCATCTGGCCTTACTTCTACTGTGAAAAAAAAAAAAGATAAATTGGAGAATGTTGGCGCTTCTTTTTTAGATTGGGAACTGGGGCAGTTGAGCTAAAAAATGACAAAATGCACCACTACAGTAATCCATAACACTTATGCACTATATTCCAAGTCTACTGAAGCCCCACAATAAAGTAATGTGAGAAAAACAATATTTGTTAGGATACTTCGTTATTCACTGTAGCTGATGTAACATATATATATATATATATATATATATATATATATATATATATATATATGTATAATTAAAGTTTCTAACAATTCCTTTTGTATGCAGGCAAAATGGACATTATAAATGCTCCCAGTAAATCGAATTGAATCAATCAAATAATTTTCTTTTTCTCCCCTTTCATTTTTGTAAGTTAATGGCCCCAGTTTACATTTATTTTTGTTTAGATGGCATTTTATTCTAAGATTAAATTAATACAAATTTTAAATGTATATATAAATATATATTAGGGGTGTAACGGTACACGTATTTGTACTGAAAATTTTCGGTGCGGATCTTTCGGTTCGGTGCGCATATGTCCCGAGCAAATACTGCGTGGGTTTAACCACTGCACGAGCGGAACTTCATTGGAAACTTCCAGTTTTATATATTGTTACTTTTGATAAGAAACAAAGTCTCATCTTTCAAATTATGTCCTTTTTTCAGGAGATTCAAACAATGAATGCCGTTTTGGCGCTCTTTGATGTGGCGCAACAGATCGCTGTATAGACGCCTCGGTTTATATAATTTAATCGGATAATAAAAAATGTAATATTATATATTATACAATACAATACAATACAATACAGTAATAAATTTTTATTTTTTTTTTAAATTGGTTTCATTTTTCTCATCGACTGACAATTTTTTTCCACAGACTAAAATTATTACATTTATCTATACACTGTATATAATATATTATGTAGAAAATATAATGTATATTAATATCTTTGTTAAATTTTAACCATAACCACAACAACAAAACAAAAGTATAAAAATCAGCACCTCTCAGGATGGCCTTTAAGAGCACAAACAAAATCGGTCCTAACAGAATAAAATATTCAGAATATACAGCTACTTTTGAATGACTGTCAGTGGAGAAAGAACTAGCGAGTATGTAGGTGTGGCGTCTGTCAGCTGTTGTTATCTGAAGCATGCAAACTAGCCAAACCTTGCCACCTTGTTTCCCCTGCTGTGTGATTCTAGCTGCAGTCATTTTAACATCAGAACTGTGGCATCAGATGCCGTAACGTAGTGCTTTTCCACTTCGTCTTCCACTCGCAATCAAGACGCCGACTGTCACCGCTGTTCATCAGTCCAAAACACTGGCCGGCGCAGCGATGATTGGCAATGTCAAGACCAAATTTGGCAGTTGCAGACTAGACGAGCATGAAATTGCTGCGGGGAAAGTAAATCTGAAGGAAAAACGAGCCTCCCAGACCTTGCAACGAGAGTCTAAAATGATCAAGCTGATCCCGATGCATTCATGATGAGCCTGGCTAATGGGTGGAGGGTGATGGGGAGAGTCTTTCACACCGTCCCCCTCCAGCAATTCAACCCATTGAATGATGGATGGGCAAATGACGTAAATGCAATTAGAAAGTATTTTCTTTGGCATTGATCTTTTTTGATTATGTCAGTCAGGGCTGCTGAACGGGACTTTGAGTGGCAGTCGTAACAGCGGTCTCCTCTTACAGTGCATCATTCTGACCTTTTTATTATAAAATTGTCATTATTTGTATTATAAAATAATTATGTATTATAAAAATGTGCTTTAAAATGTATTTAAATGGATAATCATTCGCTAAAAAGGCCCAAAAACTACAGTGGAAAGATATCTATTAAATAATTTTCCTAGATGTGCGATTAAAAAGTTTTTTTTTTTGGTGATGAAAAACACTGCTTTTTAATTTTTTGTGATATTTTAATTTTAATAAATACATTTTTTAAATATTTTTTGCTTTGTATAAATGTATTTTTTTGTATAAATGGATGGATGGTTGGAAGGATGGATATGGATGAATTTATAAGAATTACATTCTATATTGACGTTGAAAATCCGGCCCATGTTTAGTCTTGGTGTTTGCGTCTGCGTTGTGAAAAGCTCACCAATGAGCGATTCCTGAAATGTTCTCTGTGTTAAGTCTGACATTTGTTGTGTTTGTTTTGCATAGATACGGACTACATCAGCACGGAGGAAGAGCAGAAGGTAGAACAGATGCTAACTTTCCTGACGGAGGAGTCCAAGCAGGCAGCTGCCAGCACAGCGGTGAGTACAGCTTCCCACACAGGTTCAGCAAAGCACAACCAGCCTCTCCATCTTACCACGACTAGAGTCCAGATCTGCCACTGACAGACAGCAGTACAGGGTCTGTCGCCTCAGTCAAGAACCCTTAAAATTAATTGGTTGGCTTACAACTTGAGAAGTTCTGCCAAAAGTAACATTTGGTATTTTAACATTTCAATATTCCAGTATAATAAGCTCACACAAATAAAACATGCTTTATCTGCTTCTGCAGACCTTAGTGAGTGTAGTAGCCCATCTAGGACTTTTTTTTGATTATTTCAGTCCAAAATAACAGATTTTTCAGCAGCTAATCTAAAATATTCCAGTGCTATTTGCAGTATTTTTGTGGTGTTGTGCCATGGAAATCTACTAATATTCATTATGCAGTTCTATAATGTGTCTGTCACCATTGTACCCGTAAGTAACCAAATACGCAATAATCATTGAAATATTTAGACAATGACAAAGAAACAATCATTAGTTGATTTATTTATTATTTTTGTTTGTTTGATAAAAATAAAGTCTTGATGAAGTACGGCATGTATTTATATAGGATGCAAACGCATTTATATAGAATCCAAAAATTGCACGAATAAGACAAAAATGACAAAATATTGTGAATAATGCAAGGTCTAGTTGAATTGAAATTGTTGGTAAAAAATTGCAAAAGAATGCAAAGTTTCTCAGGGGAATGCAGTTGTTTGTGGAAAATGCAATGCTTTTGCGAGAGAAAGTTTCTCGGGATACACAATACTTTTGCGAGAGAACGCCAAGTTGAGAGAACACAATGTTTCTTGGGCAGAACACAGTACTTTTGGGGTAACTCTATACTTTTGCGAGAGAACTCAAAGTTTCTTGGTAGAATGGAATACTTTTGGGAGAACACAATATTTTTTTTTTGTGAGAAAATGCAAAGTTTCTCATTCAGGAGAACGCAATACTTTTGCAAGTCAACCCAACATTTTAGGGGGAACAATACTTTTGGGAGAATGCAACACTTTTAAGAGAGAATGCAAATGTTTTGCAAGAGAACAAAGTTTCTCCGGGGAACACAATACTTTTGCAAGAGAATGCAAAAACATTAAAAGATTATTGTTTCACCTTGTCCTTTTAGTGGCTCCATAATTCATGCAACAAATTACCTAAGAATGGTTTTCCGAGCAAACTCATAAATTCACCCTGCTGGCTTTTCCTAATGTGTCGAGCTGTTGTGTACCTGATTGTCACTCAGCAAATGACACACAAAAAAATCAACACATTTTCAGTGGATGTATAACATGGTTTTGAAAATTAGAAGAAACTTACAACATATTGAACCAGCTGTCCTTCAAAAGGCTTGTTTCATTCACGAAAATGAAGCGATTAATTCATTAACGGTATCTTCTTTGAACAAATCTATCTGGCCTTCTTTTAATTTGTAATGGATCTACCTGTTGAACTGAACCAATGAAAGTCAAGGACCGCTTCGGTGTCACCACTGCATACAGTAAACTACTTCTTTATGGTCCTTCAAGCACCTTAAGCAATAAATCCTGCTGTAGCTTTTAACAGCGTGACGGTGGGTGGCGATGAAAGCCTGCTAGTGACTATCTGAAGTGGAATCACAAAGTTCCCAGAGGTTTCTGTGGCATAACGTTAATGCAATGGCAGGTCTTTCCACAGCCAGTACTCTGATCAGTCCACCGCAGCATTAGACAGCAGAAAGTGAAGCTCTTCCCCCGAGAGCTTCCCCTCTGCAGAGAAATATGATCGTCCATTCCCATCTCCCACAAAGCAGCAGCAGCATGCGCCATCAGCAGACCCACCTCAGCACAGAGAGGCCAATTCAGTACAAACAGATAATTCTGCTCTGCAGTCTGCTGCGCCGCAACAACACGAGAAATAAGCATCATTTTCTCTAATAGCCATATAACCTTTTGATAATCATGTTAAAATAGGAAATATTAGAAAATATGGGCAGCTGGCATGACGTGTAATTCAACTGTCCTTAAAGGACATTTGTTTTCTCTTTATAGTTTAATGTAGCTAGACAGCCAAGATTTTGTCATAAACATAACATTTATTCAAATTGTCTTTTTATTTTATTTATACAAAACCAAATAAAAAGCAAAACTCACACAAACAAATTGCTGTTTGCTGTTTTGTGTTTTGTTTTGTTTTGCTTTGTTTTACTTGTTGCTTGCTTTTTTGTTTGATTTGTTTGTTTGTCATGTTGTGTGCACATTTATTTTACATTGTCTTTTTATTTATGTTTGTTTCTGAATTTTGCTTTTTATTTTTGTTTTGTTTTGCTTTTTGTTGCATGCTTGTTTTTTGTTTAATTTGTTTGTCATGTTGTGAATGATTATTCTAATTGTCTTCATTAATTTGTTTGTTTGTTTTGCTTTTCCTCACGTTGTTTTGTTTTGCTTTTTGTTGCTTGCTTGGTTGGTTTGATCATTTGGTGAACGAAGTGATTATAATTACAGTTTTATGTTGGCATTATCAAATTGGGTTTTACTTTTTATATGCATTGAATTGCTAAAACTAAATGCTAAAACATCTACAGTATGTTGTGACCAGTCATTATTTAGACTCCTATTAATAACATTTCAAAGACATATTATTGCAGTCTAACTATTATGTCTTGTAGTGTTACAATTACTTTTAAAGTTATTTATTTTTAATATGTTTTCATGATGTCATATGAACTGAGAGACTACATGGAATATAAAAACAAATAATCACATGACCATTGAAATCAACTAGTGAAGGCAAAAACATGGGTAAAAAATGGTTAGAAAATACTTTGATGCATACATCTTATAAATTGATATACATTTTAAGGCAACTAAATATTGAAACAAAATCTTGTCTTTATGTCAGCTGCTCCTCTATAACAATGAGAAATTATGAGGTATATGGGAAATAAACCTTCGGTATTGCAGCAGTCGCATATAATTTGCACCACAAGGTGTACATTTTCACATTTGTACCTCCGAGATTTACGTGTTGGTTTGTTTACTTCTAAATCTGTCTCTTGTCATTTATTTTCTTGGAGCAGATTGCAGTGTGTCTGACACTATATTTTCGGTCAGAGCGGCATCATTTAAACGATATTCCAAAACATATTTGCGCTTCAGAGAATCGCTGCCGTAATTATCGTCAGTTATCTGTCATTACACTACGGATGGAGAATTGCGCCGAATTACAGATGCAATCATGAGGTAGTGTGAGCCTCAGATAAACCAACAATTTATTCACATTTGGTAAATCTTTTGAGATATTCAGGTAATTTTCAGATAAGTATGTGTTCAGTTTCTTTGTATGTTTGATCTGTTAAAAAAAACAAACATACTTTTCTTTTTCTTTTTGCCAATACTTTTATACATAATGTTAATTTATACAGATAAAATCAAATCAACTACATTTATTTTAATACATATTCCAAATTTACTAAGTTATTAAAGCAGAAATACAGCATTTCAGTCTCTTACGTGCCTTATGTGTTAAACTGAAGCTGACAACATACAGTATTTTCCAATAAACGCAGTCATTGGATCATCTGGTGGCAGATGTACATGCAAACCCATTTATGAATGCAAATCACATTGACGCATCTGGTTAACGCAGAGAGAACAGAACAGCATGGTTTTACATATTTATCATCTGGCCACAATTTAAACAAAAAAAAAAAATAAGGAGATATTCTTGTTGTGCTATGATATGCCTATTGGCAATATGATTTGTTTTCACGTCACAATGCAGAATTTTAATAAACAGAAATATTATTGCTGTCGTTCCCCTTGAGGTTTTGAATGATGAACTGTAGCTAATGCAATATTGTTATTGTGTTACGGTGGCATCTTTTATGAGCCGTTACTATTTATTGCTACAATAATCCTACTACTATATTCAACCTTTGATTAAAAGTTAATACATTGTGTCTCTATAGGTCAGCCTTTGTTAATTGGAACTGTGGTTTCTGTATAGATGTTCAACTTTGTGACCTTTCAGTTATTTCCATGTTTAATCAGTTTGATTTGTTGTGGGTGAGGAAACAAAGATTGAACTCTTGAATTCACTTAATATGTTTATTATAATGGCCGAGAGGAAGCAATTTAATGTTGCTTCTACTGTTAAAAAGATTTTTAAATGGTTTTGAAAGAAGTTTCTTCTGCTTCCCAAGGCTGCATTTATTTGATCAAAAATACTATAATATTCGGAAACATTATTACAGTTTAAAATAACTGTTTTATATGTGAATATATTTTAAAATGTAATTTATTGCTGTGATCAAAGCTGAATTTTCAGCATCATTACTCCAGTCTTCGGTGTCACATGATCCTTCAGAAATCATTCTAATATGCTGATTTGCTGCTTAAGAAACATTATTATTATCAATGTTGAAAACGTGTGCTGCCGAATATTTTTGTGGAAATCGCGATACAGTATTTTTCAGGATTCTTTGATGAATAGAAAGTTCAAAAGAACAGAATTTATTTGAATTAGAAAGCTTTTGTAACATTAGAAATGTATGTACTGTCACTTTTTATCAATTTTATGCATCCTTGCTGAATAAAAATATTAATTTCCTAAAATAAATAAATACATAAATAATGATTTATTAAATGAAATACTGATCACAGACTTTTGAATGGTAGAGTATACTGTTTTTATTTTATTTATTATTATTATTATTATTTTATTATTGTTTTTTACTTAAGTTCTGACAAACTTTATTTGTTAATATAATCTTAATACAATACTATTCTTAATTTTAAATGTGACAAGTGTTTGTATACAGTATTTGGGCTATTATATATGTATTAAAAATATTTTACTGACAATAAATGCATAACTCTTTACAATAAGGTTCAGTTGGTTAAAGTTAGCTATCATTGTCTGACAATATGCAATAATTTTACAGCATTAATTAATGTAGGTCACTGTCAGATTTATGCATAAATACATGTTAAACATTTCAAGTTGAATAAATCAACATTTGTTTTGTGAACTAACAACTTGAATTAAAAATGAACTGTATATTTAACATTAACCTACATTAATAAATGTTGTATAAAACTTTTGCTCACTGATACTTCATGCATGCCTTTTTCGGAGTGAAAGCTACTATATTCAACAGGAAAAATATGTAGAGCAGGATTTGATTTCAATTTAAATTGATGGGATTGTGAGAAGTAAGGGTGTTTCATAATAGAGCCAGGTTGTTTATGGGCGGGGTTTATAAATAAGAGGACTTGGTGATGTCATATGAAAAGGAAAGTCATTTTAGGGTAGCAAGTTATGACATTTTGATGATTACGAACTCGTGAATTGTGCTTGAAACTTTGCATAGAGTATGTCTTAAGCATCTTTGCAGGAGCTTCTCCTATCATTAGCTCATTGAGCGAGTGTATTCGTGTGGGTGTTTGTTTCCACACTCACTGACATTTGTTTACGCTCCTCTGCCAAGTGCACCTTGCCTCTGACATCCAGGGTAACAAAGTGTGTGGCCTGTCTTTTGTGCCACAACAGTCTGGTCCGTGTGTGTGTGTGTGTGTGTTTGTGTGTGTTGGGCTCTCTACACATTTCTCTGTAAAGTGATGTCTGATTACCAGTCATTTCTTCTAGCCATGAGCAGCTCTTGCCTCCAATCAAGTGAACAAAGCTCTCATCTGCACTTAGTGATCATTAACAGCCCCTCTGTATTTGTTCCCCGTTTTTCATTGTTAAACAAGTCAAAAAATAGAAAGTCTCTCCTAGTCGCGATTGTGTGATTATAGAAGATTATATATTTAGCTTTAATTTATTTTTATTAAAGTTTTAGTTTGAGTAATGTTAGTACTTTTTTAACTGAAACTATATTTTATGCTTAAAAAAGCTCAGTTTTTTTAGTTGAATATTTATTTTTAATTTTAGCTTTCATTTAATATATAAAAAATAGATTTAGTCTTAGTTAACAATAACAATGCACAAAAAGCAACTTTTTGAAAAACATTTGTTTTTTTTAATGACACACCAGAAATATATATTGTTTTTGCACCCGATTTGCCACAAGAATTTTGGTGCCAGCATGGCCACAAATATTGAGATAAGCAATGTAAGTTCTTAATTGTTGAGGGCCCGGCAGATTACCACAATCGGACATACTTTACTAGAACTAGGGCTTTTTAAAATGCTGAAACTCTGCTTGACTCGACCACTCGACTGATTATGCTTGGTTATTACACTCTTTTGCTTATTGTTTGATAAATTACTGTTGCCATAATTACATAAAATGTACAAAAATAACGTATTCTGTTTGCTTTCCACAGATAGGAAGTATTTTGCACCTGGATAAACTAGATTGTGGGTAGCTAAGGAAAATAAGACATGTTTTTTCACTGAGTTAAAAAAAATTAAAAAAAAGTTTGAAATGGAAGAACTAATCAGTGGTTTTGCAAAAGTTTGCGAAACTCTTGCAAAGGCTTCCTTAGACCATTAGATGTATGTTTTTGCACTGAGAAACAGTTTTTGCAACTAGTTAAAAGATGTTAGCAGATACCAGGCTAATACAATATGCTGTTTTGAGAAAAACAAACCACTGGATTTACCACAGTTTGAAGTCATCATTAGACACTCAGTAGAGTTCATTAGAGTTTTAATTGAAGAATTTAGTAGAAATTAAACTAGATACCCATCAGCAGAACTTCATTTTGTCTTGTGGAGTAACATTAATGTGCCAATCTATCTGTACAGTGCTAGCGTCTGAGGAAATAGCACTTTAGACGTTATTTTTAAGGCACCAGTAGCAGTTTTACATAGCGACATTTGCACAAGAAAGTGTTTAAACAGGCTGTGTGCTCATTGCGTGCTGCAATCAATGTTATCGATCTCTGAAGATGTAAGAAAGAATGCTTACCCATGGTTTACATCGGACAGTTCAGGGGTGTGCAGCACTGAAATTTAATTGAGTATGCCTTTAATTCAAATCCTGAATCTGAACTGAATTTGAGTTGAGGGAGCCAACAAGATGCAACATTGAAATTCAATTGAAAATGTACAAGGAATCAAAACTAAAATTCTAAATAAATAAACAAATATTACTTAAAAATAGCCAATTCAGTTCAAATGTAATGAATTTAATTTTAGTTTTTAAATTCTTAATTGGTGTAGTCTGGAATGTTGACTACCTAGGGTTAATTACTATGCCAGAGTAAAGTATGCACAGTGTGAAACCACTCACATTTTGTAGAAATCTAGTTTAATTTCTTAATTTCTTGCAGCCGTTTGTATAATAACTATATTTCTTTGGTGCTCGTGGCAGGAAGAAAAACATGTCAGTATTCAGCCAAATTGTCATCGAAATACCAAGCTTGCTCTCTGGATTCTCTGTAGTTACTGTGCTTGCCTGACCAGAGGTAAAATACTTGAAGAGCTTTGAAGTTCCCAGACTTATTTCCTCTCTGAGCCTTGTCCTAGATTTCAGCTTGCATGAAGACATGAGCTTAGAAAATCTTTTTGCTCGAATTAAATAAACTAATGATACACCAGAGTGGAAGTGGAATATTACAGTTTTCTGAATCTGCTGGCTCTCAGTTGGGAAATCAACTCCTACACATTTTTGACAAATCTCCATCAGTGCGATTCAGTGTGATCCATTCCTGCACGGACAAGCCGTTTAGGTGAGCGCTGATATTCCTGCAAGAAACAGTTATTTTCACTTCAGGAAAAAATAAATTTGATTACTCAGGATGGAGTTGTGGCATTTTTGACAGCACTTTGAGCTAATTCTCCTCAGGAAAGCTTTTTCTGGGCACTTTAGCTGTGAAGAGAGCTACAATTTTATCTCCCAGCAAACGTATGGAGACTCCAGCCGGCTTTAAAGTGAGCTGAGATTGACATTTCCCGGTGACCTGAAAGTCGAGAGAGGAATTCTTTATTTATTTTCAAGAAGCTGCCAGCCTGGCTGTTACATAAGGTGATGAATGATGAGACTGGTCAATAGCTGCACTGTTAAAAATTTATTGTAATTTTACAGGAAATTCCTGGCAACTAATTGCCGTGAATTTACAGCAAGTAATATACAGGTAATATACTGTTTTTTAATACAATAAAGTACTGTATTTATACAGCAATAGTAGCATTATTACAGTAAAATGCTGTAATTTATTATAATTTACTGTATATTTACTGCAACTCAGTTGCCAGGAATTTCCTGTAATTTTACAGGAGATAATTACAATTTAATATTGTAATTCAATATATTGTATATATCTTGTTATTTGTAAATGTTACAATAAATACTGTCATTTTCCATCTTCCACAATTAAAACCAAAACAATGGCACCTTTTTTTCTTTTTTTAATTAACTATGCAACATCACATATTACAAACTTATTTTATCTTTTTTTTTCCAAAAAAAAGTATCCATATTTTTTTTCATACAAACAAACTTACAGTTTCACTGAAGAATCTAGCTCACTTCCAGACGTCCAGACAGCCTGGAACATCAATCAATCAATCAATCAATCAATCAATGCTGCCACTCCATTCAAAAGATTGTTGTGGGGCCCCATCACAATCGTTCCTTCCAAGGACATCATCCACTTGTCTGCGCTTAGTGTCTCTCCTGAAATGCATTAACACAATATGATAACTAAAAGAGCACTAGAAAGCTGCACTACATAAACACACACACGCGCATGAGTGGCGGTGTTGGCATGATGGGCGAAAGTACCAATTTTATCGGGTGGGAGACAAAGTTATGGTATGGTTTTTGCTAATTTAGACTAGGCATTTTATGGATGCAATAGGCTTATGTTGAATTACAGTCTTTCCTTTCTTCTTTGACACATATATCCATGTAACAACTATTAACAGGGCTTAAAGCAAGGAAACTTTCTGTGCCTGAAATATGCTCAGGGTGCAATAAAAAAAAGTTCAGTGTGCCTATAAAATAAAAAAAAATGACCCAATTTAAATTTGGCTGCTATCCCCTTGAAAGTAGTCTCCTTGTGCAGTTTTTATTTAGATACAGACCGCTTACATGACACATGCTCTGCTCTTCCACCCTGGTTCGCCAAGCACAAAGTAACGTTATAACATCTAAAGATACCAGAAGAGCAGCTTAGCTCACAGTTATGGCTAATTTACAGAATTAAATGAAGACGCTAACGTTATTTGAGCTGTCGTCATTTTGGTGGTTTTGCATGTGGTAACGTTACCTTTTTCCATATCACCTCTGCCGAGGTTCCAAGCGAGTAGAGGCGAGCCGAGGAGATGACGATATAATCAACAACAAATCAGTGTCTGAAATAATTCAGCTAGTAGCCGGTGCGCAGCTGATCCTGCGGTGTGTTACAGCTGCTGCCGCGCAGTCTTTTCCTTCGGTGTTGACCGTTCAGGACCGTGGTAAAGTTAGTTTTAAATTTGATAGAGTATGAAGACGCCGTTTGAAATTTAACTTCACCGCGGTCAGTTCAAGAGAAATCTGAAAATATTCCACTGAAATATACCAAACGAAACAATCAGCACTCACTCAGATCACCGGTATTAATATATCCATAGACTCATAAAATAGATTTTTTGTTACATACCTGAGACGTGTTCCTTCTTTCAAAAATGTTTCAATACAAAAGGTACCGTTGGCCGCATAATTTCAAAATTCAAACAGCAGCGACCCCACAATGCTATGCGGTGGCTGTAAAATAATGCTTCTACGGTGTAGTTACAATAATATTACAGGACTGTCCTTAAATTTCCCATCATGCATTTGCATTTACAATAAAAACATGAATACAATGCGTTGTTGTAAAATTTATTGTAAAAATTACGTCAATTGCTAACAGTGTGGGTTAGTATTGAATATTAAAGATAAAAATAAGATGAAAACTATTTACGCGTTAGTTAAAATTAACATTTTTATAAACTGAAAAAAGGGGGGGAAAAATTAACAACTAACATTTGTGGTTAAAAAAATAAATAATATAATGATACAATAATAAATGAAAAAAAAAAAAAGTAATGATAAAAAAAGTCTTCAGTGATGGTTGTTAACACAAGTTTCATCTTCACAATTGCCCAGAATGGATGGACATGGATGAATGTATTTACTTTAAATTGATCTCCAGTAAACCTTTTGTAATGAAGCACAATTATTCAAGTGCCAGTGTTGTTTTTAACTAAAACTAAAAATTTAATTATGAAAATTTTGTATTTTTAAAATTGGTAATTGAAATAAAGCTATAGAAATATTTATTCCAATTGAATAAAACTATTTATTTCAACTTATATTTGAATTAAAGCTTGTGAATTGAAAATTGAAATATAAAAAACTAATAAAAATGACAAAAGCACACAACAAAATCACAAAAATTGTAAGTAAAAATTAAATTAAGTCCTTGTACTTAAAAGTATAAATTTACCTAAAAATAATACTTTATAATGGATATAATGAAGTACAATTACTCCAGTATTGTTATTAACTACAACTAAAACGTTTAAACTATTACAATTGTTTGTTTTTGTTAATTTAAATAAAGCTGAAAAAATTAAATGCACATTTTAAATAAAAAAAATAAATAAAGCTGAAATAAAAATGAATGAAAGCTAAATAGAAATCTGAATAAAAATAATAAACATGAGCACAGCACATGACAAAATTAAAACCTAAGCTAAAATGAAATTTAAAAAGCTAAACATTTAAAAGAAAAAGCTATTTAAAATTGATTTATATTGAATTGATTCACCATATCACATGAATGAGAAAATTATTTTCTCTATCAACCTGGCAAATATACCACATTTTATAATTCAGCTGGATTTGAAAACGCATCTATAATACTGCTTCAGTTTGCACACTTGACCTATTTTCAGTGCTTCTATCATTGAATCTGTCATTGAGTATCTGTGTTGACACAACTGACTGTTCAAGATATGTTTTATAGTTGACAGAAAAGCACTGACACGTCTGGCCCAAAAATGTTTTGTTGTTGCCTGAGCCCTCGCTTAAACCAGTTTCAGGATCTCATCGGTATTACAAAAAGGTCTTTGTTTTAGCATTCATATCGTTTAGTACAGCCCTAAATCTTAAATACGCATCTCTATGAAATATGATGTGATGTATTGATATGAAGCATCTGTAAACAAACCTATAAATTACTGTGAATCGCCACTCTGTCTGTTGAATACATGAAAGTATAAACTGTGTTCTTGCTTAAAAAAGAAAAGAAAATGTGTTTTACTGGTGTATACATGTAAAACAGCAAATAGTCAAGAACCATCATCCTCTCTTAAATATCACCCCAGTACATGTCAATAGGGGCCCGTCAGATAATAAAGGTCATTTGTCGGTTGACATGCCTCTCCTGCGGTGGGACGCCCTGCGGTCACACGCGCTACTCATGCAGCAGCTGAGGTGGGAAATGTACTTATTGCTGATGCAGCTTCGTTTCTGCAGCCCTCATACATTGAGTTGAAACAGCAAAGCAAAACTTTATCCTAATTTGATTGTTTTGGCACATTGGGTTGATTTTGTTGTGAATTAAGTTCCGTTTATTAATATCTTGACAGTATTGCTAATCAAAAAGGACAACATTTCAACATTCTGGGAAAATGTATGGAGGGCCAAATTACTCAAAATGAAATCATTAAATATATATTTCAACAAATAGTTAAATACATAATTAAATTGTTAATAAAACAACAACAACAACAAAGTCATTAAATAGTTTGGCATCCACTATTGTTGAGCGACTTATTAAACAACCATAAACCTTTATTTGACCCTCTAACTCTAGCACTTTCTATTCTATTTTAATTCTACTTTATCTATATTTATCTTCTGTTTTTTATTTTTTATTTAAACAAAAAACAACAACAAAAAACCAACAAACACTAGCTTTCTATTTTTTCTATTCTATCTACTTGTTTTTCTTTGTGTGTGTATAATATATGTATGTATGTGTGTGTGTATATATATATATATATATATATGTATGTGTGTGTATATATATACAGTGGGTACGGAAAGTATTCAGACCCCCTTCAATTTTTCACTCTTTGTTATATTGCAGCCATTTGCTAAAATCATTTAAGTTAATTTTTTTTCCTCATTAATGTACACACAGCACCCCATATTGACAGAAAAACACAGAATTGTTGACATTTTTGCAGATTTATTAAAAAAGAAAAACTGAAATATCACATGGTCCTAAGTATTCAGACCCTTTGCTCAGTATTTAGTAGAAGCACCCTTTTGATCTAATACAGCCATGAGTCTTTTTGGGAAAGATGCAACAAGTTTTTCACACCTGGATTTGGGGATCCTCTGCCATTCCTCCTCGCAGATCCTCTCCAGTTCTGTCAGGTTGGATGGTAAACGTTGGTGGACAGCCATTTTTAGGTCTCTCCAGAGATGCTCAATTGGGTTTAAGTCAGGGCTCTGGCTGGGCCATTCAAGAACAGTCACAGAGTTGTT
>NW_015536601.1:246420-246521 GCF_001515605.1 Sinocyclocheilus anshuiensis
AGCTGCTCGCATTAAATTCAAGGCATTAATGTTTGCCTACAAAACCACCACTGGCTCTGCACCCATTTACCTAAATTCATTACTTCAGAGTTATGTGCCCT
>NW_015536601.1:246686-246875 GCF_001515605.1 Sinocyclocheilus anshuiensis
TTTATTTGACCCTCTAACTCTAGCACTTTCTATTCTATTTTAATTCTACTTTATCTATATTTATCTTCTGTTTTTTATTTTTTATTTAAACAAAAAACAACAACAAAAAACCAACAAACACTAGCTTTCTATTTTTTCTATTCTATCTACTTGTTTTTCTTTGTGTGTGTGTGTTATGTGTGTGTATGT
>NW_015536601.1:249778-252823 GCF_001515605.1 Sinocyclocheilus anshuiensis
TTACCTTAACCTACCCTTAAACCTACCCATACCACTAAACCTGTCCCTAACCTTACCTATATCCCACCTCAATAGCCGCAAAAGTGTTTTGCAATACAATATGAACACAATAAGTACATTGTACTTATTTTTTGATGTAAATACATAGTAGTTAAGGCCACCTAATATAAAGTGTGACAGCATTTTCTATTCTTTTGACTTGTTTTATTTTTATTTAAAAAAGACCCTCTAACACTAGCATTCCCTATTCTTTTTCTGTCCTATCTACTTGTTTTTCTATATATATATATATATATATACAACTTGCTACGTGTACTGTGTTAGGCTAACCGAGACTAGTTTTGACCACTTATATATTGTTGCTCTTTTGTTAGCTTTGGATAAAAGCGTCTGCTAAATGACTAAATAAATAAACCTGCAGAGGAATTATTCAACGTGATATTCTGAGAATGTGTATGTATTTTACGTAAAATGTGGTTTTACAAAACGTACATTTACTTACGTTTGCAGACACTAAAACGTACAATACTGATGTATTTACAGCATCTAAACATACAATACTGACATATGACGACACCTAAAACATAAATTATTTACGTATGAACAACTTTACAGACTTATAAATGAATCCTTATGAATATTGAAATTGTGGCATTAACTTTTTATATTATATTCAGTTGTCTCACCAGTGGCATTGTTTTCTACTGCATTTATTAAATGAAGTTTACTCATTTACTTAATATGAAATAACATTTCTTCTGTTCTGTGATTTCTGCTGCCAACTAGTTTCGAATGCATAATGTTCAACAAGACTACACTTTAAACCCTTTAAATTAATAACATTTTTGCAATCGTTTAATCATTACTTGTCATGTAATATCTTCAGAATCCATACGACTGCGAGGAATAGACCCAAACTCAAGCCTTTGTTCAGCGATCTTCATCTCCATCCTCAGCAGCGACCGTAAGCAGCAATACTGTAAGCAGCAATAAGCAGCAATACAATAAAAGCTCGTTTCAAATTCAAAAGTTGCCAGTTCATGAAGCTTCACGGCAGGGAATCAAACGCACATTGGCTTTCGCCTGCTTCCTCACAGATTGCGACATGCAGTGTTTCTGGTGAGGTGTGTTTGAATAAGAAATGCACACCTTCACGGAGAGGATCAGGATAATAATCTGGATAATATTCTCAGCAGTTAATGACTTAAATTCTGCTCTGTACCTCACACAAAACTTTACTATCCCATCAGAGAGGACTGCGACTGCAGCGCATCGTCTTTTGGACTACTTTTGGTACTACTGTTGACATTTTTGCAATAAATAAATTATTGCGATTGTACTTATTTTTCTGTCATGTTTTTCTTTATACTGTACATATTTTTAAGAAATAGTTATGGTTAGGTTTAGAGGTAGGAGTGGGGTTAGCGACTTTAAAAATATATGTTTAATGCTATATTGTTACTAAAATGGTCATTTCCCTGCGTATTTCGTTCTATTAAGTTTTATATCTTTATATTCGCTGTAAAATAGGTAGGTTAAGTTTGGGGGTGGGTTATATAAGGGGTATAAAATCTAAATAGCTTATCGATAAAATTATAAAAATGCACTGATACATCTTGATATAAAACATCTTGCACATGATATAAAAGATTTGTAAATATTTTACTATTTTTAGCTGTAAATACATACTGTAGCAATTTTACATTTTAAACATAATACGTCCAAGTTGTACGTTTCAGCATCAGTCTAAACGTACAAAAATTTAAGTTTTGTGCTTGTAAACTTTACGTACTAATACCTACATATAAACAATGAGACCAGGCTGAATTATTCCAAAGATAAATAGAATAGAATGATACAAATTTAAAATAAATGCAAAGAAATAATTCATTCATTCATTTTTAACTATTTCATTATGCAATTAATTATTTATTTAAATATACAATTTTATTTATGTATATTTAATATATATATATATATATAATGATTTAAATTATTATTATTTGCTTATAGTGCTTTGCTATAAGAAAGAAAGAAAGAAATAATGAAAGAAAGAAAGAAAGAAAGAAAAATAATAGAATATAATAGAATCCTACATAGGACAAATGGAGAGTACATGGATGAATGGATGTCATTAGACTCGATGCTACTGAACATCTCACGTAGAATCTTCATAAGGCAGTTTGGAGCATTTTAACTGTATTTTCATAAGAGTTATTACATGGCTCTGTGGAATACTTGATTCTGATTCTGGTCGCGACATTCTGAGATGTGTTATCCCTTGATAACAACCAGTAAAAACTAATAACACAGGCTCATCCGGGTAACTGAAGTCAGCGCTATACTCTTGCTAGGAACATTTTCTCTTCGTGGAAGCTTTGCGTTTGTTTAGCTAATAAAATATTAAAACTCGATTCAAAATTGTGTACAATTATTTAATGTCATCCTGGTATCGTGGACTCGCTCTCTCATTATAAGATAACTAACAAACTGGTAAGATTTTAAAACAGTTTAGGCTACGTCCACACGAAGCCAGACCTTTCCCTATCCGATCTTTTTTTTTGACTAGGGGCGAGACGTGGGCTGATTACGTCATAGTTTCAGAAAATATACGGATTCGCGGTCCACACGAAAACACAAGGGCGGCGTTTTCAGATTTATCCACTCTGGGACCCGGTTTAAAAAAAATATCGGTTTCACGCTCCCAAAATGCCAGATCCGTCTGGACGAAACGTCTATACGATACAAAATGTTTGTATCTCCGTCTAAATGTGTCTCCGTGTGGACGGGGCCTTACTGATTTAAAAATGCAGTTTATTACATATCCATGTATTGCTTTTCTCAAATCAATGTCTAATTATTTACTTATGTGGTAAGTAGCCATGTAATAAGCAGGATAATGTACATCCAACATCCAGTTATCACAGAATAAACCCCTTCAGGGTGATGCAAGCCCCTGACACGTTCACTCTGTTGGGGTTTATTCTGTGATAACTACCAGGTGGATGTACATTATCCCTTACATATCCACTGTCTATGTCTTAT
>NW_015536601.1:254056-270829 GCF_001515605.1 Sinocyclocheilus anshuiensis
AAAACTAATAACACAGGCTCATCCGGGTAACTGAAGTCAGCGCTATACTCTTGCTAGGAACAGTTTTTCTTGGTGGAAGCTTTGCGTTTGGTTAGCTAATAGAATATTAAAACTCAATTCAATATTATGTGTAGAATTGTTTAATGTCATCCTGGTATCACAGACTCGCTCTCTCGTTTCATACAAACGCAGCTGCTGCCATTTTGCCACGATTGTTTTGTATGCTGTAATGGATTATAAGATAACTAACAAACTGGTAAGATTTTAAAACAGTTTAGGCTACGTCCACACGAAGCCAGACCTTTCCCTATCCGATCTTTTTTTTTGACTAGGGGCGAGACGTGGGCTGATTACGTCATAGTTTCAGAAAATATACGGATTCGCGGTCCACACGAAAACACAAGGGCGGCGTTTTCAGATTTATCCACTCTGGGACCCGGTTTAAAAAATATATTGGTTTCACTCTCCCAAAACGCCGGATCCGTCTGGACGAAACGCCTATATGATACAAAATGTATGCATATACATTTAAACGCGTCTCCGTGTGGACGGGGCCTTAGTCTTAAATCAATATCTTTTATTGCCTTAATTATTTATGTGGTGAAATGTTGTGTAATAAGTGGTTTGACAGCACCTTTCCCTTAAATGTCCAACTAGTTTGAACCGCTTGCTCGCAACTGATTTCTTCATGGAAGCTTTGCATTCAAATATTTCAACTCAAATCAATATTTTGTGTCTAATTATTTACTTATGTGGCAAATAGCTGTGTAATAAGTGGTCCTTATTCTGCGATAACAACCGGCTGGATGTACATTATCCCTCACATAAAAAACTGATTTTGGACATTGTTCTTAATTATTTTTTATAGAGCCATCCAGTCCTGTAACTTGTGTTTTTACTAAAAGCCATTTTTTCCAGCATATCTCTACATCAGATTATATTCTCTCATTTACATGAATGTAATGGTGCCCAGCAGGCGTTGCATTTCAGGTCTTAGGGCAACATATCTAATCAACGGTACAGTACAGCATTCATGCCTCCTCAGCACATTGGCTCTGACTGCAGAGGAATGTATGACCCATGGCAATGAATGGATTGAGCCATCATTTCATGTTGATCTCCACTGGTTAGAATTCCAAAATCCATTTACTGTAACAGTACAGCTTTAAAGGCAGCATTCACAACAAAACAATCTGAAAGAAAATTTTGAACAGGACGATTAGTTTTTAAAGGTGATGTGTATACACATGCACATTAATCAGTGCATGTTATTCAAAAATATTTACAACTACTGGATATAAAATATAATATAAAATAATATAAAATATAAATACTCAAGTGAAACTGGATTAGAGTGTTTGTGATCCTCGTTCTGATTGGTGGATTTCACTTCAGAATTGTGGGTAGTGTAGTACTGATGTACTGTAATGTTCTGCTACTGGAAATTGAAGTTTCCTTTTCGGCTGATATAACCAAGGCTTTTTTGTCACAAATGAAATAATTTGCATTAATCTGTGTTGATTTTTTCTTCTTCTCTCCGAATATCCAGTTTCAGGATCACTCTTAAATCAAGCAGCTTTTTGTTGGTCAACGTGTCGAATTTGCATGACCAACTTGAACATGAGCAAAAATCTCTGTGGGGAAATGTTTCGCCCTCAGCAAAACTCCTGAACAATTTTCCCTCTAAGCTGCGCGCGGCTGCGCACTTCTTCCACCGCGGCTGCGCACTTCTTCCACCGCGGCTGCGCAGAAGAAATAATGTGCCTCGCACATGCAAAAATTAGTTGGGAAAGCCATTTGATTGTATTCTAGTAAAAACGAAAGAATTGCAATGATCGGGTAAACCGCTATAAAGTTGATGTCGCTATAGAGTTAGATCCGGTGATTATGGTTTACAGGTTTCATAGAAAGAGAATGATGTGCGCCAAACGAGTCGCTGTAGAAACCGAATACTTCAGCTGTTTGGACTCTCATTCTGACGGCACCCATTCACTGCAGAGGATCCACTGGTGAACAAGTGATGCAATGCTACATTTCTCTAAATCTGTTCAGATAAACAAACTAATCTATGTATTGGATGACCTGAGGGTGAGGAGATTTTCAGCAAATTTTCATTTTTGAATGAACTATTCCTTGAAGTCACACAGTGCCAGTCTTGACGTTGACTGATTTCTCTGTTAGTGTGCGCTCAGTGGCTAGAGTAACCATATGCATTGAGTAAAGCACCCAGCAGTTTTATCAGGCTGCCATGAACCAGAGTGAACCAGCCCAGTCAAGGTCACTCTCTGTCCCTGCAAATTACCTTGAAATAGTGTCTATCTTCCCTCATTACTCAGACACAAGAGCTGAAGGTAATAGCTCAGAAGAGACGGACTTAGGAGGAAGTGAATTAGATTTTAAGGGGCTTGTATTTCCTTCATCTCAGCTTAGAGACCAAACAGAAACCCAATCTTTCTCCTTGGAACAAAGTTTGACTTTGAGAATGGAAGGACATTGGGGAAGACCAGACACAAAAACAAAAGGCCCCATTCACATTAAAGAACCGCATGAGAAACTGATGAAGAACCCGATAGCCCGGCTATCTGGTTAACTGAGGATATATCAGTGGTTTACTCTCCAAAAATGATTGTATCAGTACAGTGCCTTTTAAAATTAACTGAAGTGCTGCTTTCCACCCTACGTTCTATTTTTAATCAGTTTGGATGTACAGTTAAAGTATATTAAATGGATCTTAATAACTTAACAACCTGTCCTCCGTGCCCTTGGCTTTATTTCGTACAGGTCTGTCAAGGACTCTCCGTCTACAACATGCAGTCATTGTAGAGGCCTCACAGAGTTGTGGAAGGAAGGTTTGAGTACTTGTATAACAAATGTATAATTTAGATGAATTAGTCATTTGACATGTTGTTTGACTTTTGTTTAACAATATAAAGCACATTAAGACCCTTTCGACTACAGATTTCCCCTAAAATCAGAGCATGATATGTGAAAAAGTATTTATGTATTTATTGTGTAAAAATTTTTTTGCTGTCTTATATATATATATATATATATACAACACTTTTTGCCAGCATATTGGTCTACCAGTAATTTTGTATGTATGTATTTTTTTGTTTATTATTGTGTAAAATAGTTGAATAGTTGTAATTTTTTATTTGCTGTCATTGGTTATTTAAATTGCTTGGTAAAAATAAATTATTATAATATTATTATATTATATAATGTTAAAGTACTAAATAATAATATATAGATATTCATTATTATTATTATTATTATTATTATTAAATGGTAATAATCTCAAAGCTTCTTGTCAATATATTGGTCTATCACTTACTTTTTATGAATTACTTTTTATGTTAATTGTTGCATAAAAAATATTATGTAATTTTTTGTTTATTTGTAAAATTATTTATTTTAATATTTATAATCATTTATTTATTTAATATTAAATTATAAAATAATATTATTAATTTATTTACTTTTTCATTTTTAATGTTTTGTGAAATAGTTGTAGTTTGCATTTGTTTGTTTTTTGTCATTTGGTGTTTCATCTGGTCATCAAGTTTATTGTAATAAATTATTATTATTATTATTTCAAAACATTTAAATAGTGGCTATAATAATTGATCTGGCCAGTATATTGGATTATCACTAATTTAAAGTGAAATGGGAGAATATGTTCGCAGTAGGATTCAGAGTGATAGTAGGCTTTAGTAATGCAGTCTATTGAGAATCACGAGACCAACTGACAGCAGGATCAATAGATATTTGGATTAGATATAAATCTATTTTTTAATTGCTTGCCAAAGACCTAGTAATGCCCTAGCATGCCTTAGTAATGCCCAACCACATAGCAATCGAACAACAACCACCCAGAACACCCTAAAAGATTTTGCCCAGAAAACCACCATTTCACTACTTCTTAATTCATATTGGGCGCCACTCGAACACAGTAAGATCCTAGAAAAAAAAGTAGATGCTTAAGAAATAGAATTTCAGGGATTCAGATTTGATTTCTGTTTGAAATCAATTTAATTATCAATTTAATCTTCTATTCCCCAGTGTTATATACATAAGTGAGTACGTCGGGGTCACCAAAAAGGAATATGCATCTTCTGATGTCTTTGTACATATGTGTTCTAGTTTGTTGACATTTCTGAGGGCTGAATTTATTATTTTGTGTGTCGTCCCCTTGGGATGAGTGGATAATGTTCTTTGCAGCTTTTTTTTTTTTTTTTGAAATGTCATGCGTGTTGAATACGTGACTGCTTTAATGTGCAGGTGCAGTGTCCTACATACATAAGTAAATAGCACATGAATAGGGAATAAAAATAGAATCTATTTGCCTGCCTAACCTATATCACACGATATATATCAAAGTCGTCAGTTTCACTTTATTTGTTTATATATCCATAAAGTTGGTTGTTGGTTTTATAATATGCCTGAATGTTATAAATATTTATGTTCAAAAATGTATTATAACTTAGGAAATAATTTTTTGTGTTGGTTTTGTTTGTTTGCTTGACATTTAATTGTCATTCAAGTGACTTTGCAATGTCAAATGTTTTTAAGTCAAAATAAAAAGCTTAACGTCTTTCTTGTGGCATACAGAACAAACAAATTCATGGGTTTTGGAAGCGGATATGACAGAATTCACATATTTGTGCGAGCTATTCCTTTAACACCTGCCTTGACTGTGTAATAATAAGGCTTACATATTAATGAGATGCTTGTATACTAATGAAGCTCCATCAGCCTGTTTCGAGGGGTCAGGGGTCAAGCTCTGTTCTCTTGCTGCTAATTACAAAAAGTACCCGCTGTGCAGGTGAAAATCTGTTCCTTTGAGTATGTATTAGGAAATAAAATGAGGTCTTCTGTAGCATAAGAAATTCTGGTCAATATAAGTCCAGTGACATACTTCGAAAATACCATAAGTAGGCACTTTTTGACATTAGGGGTAACCAGACGTCACGACAATTCACTAAAAAAGTGTTTGGCTGTTAGGCTCACTGACTTAAAATGAATTGGGATAAGAACAGTGTGTTTTATTGCTAAATTGTAACATATTTAGAGATGAGCTTAGTATGTACATGATGATAATGATGAGTTATTTAGTATATAAACTGAAATGCTCGCTAATTTACCTGCTATAGCACAAAATTGAAAACTATGAAAAAGAGGTAAAAAGCTCCACGGGATGAACTTATCCAAACTGTCGCTTAAAATGTCAGATATTATGTACTAATTTATTGAAAAAAAAGTGTCAAATATTAAATCAGAAATTCTTAGTAAGATTATTAAGTTTTATTTATGCATGCGCTATGCAATTTTTTTAATGACCAATGACCAAAAAAAAAAAAAAAAGGTTTCAACTAGTCCTTAATTTCCTTTTAAATATTGTCTGTCTAATATATAGTTGGTTTTCTGAATATGATGACATTTTTGTCTGACAACATCTTTTAACACACGGTGGATTGAATCACAGTGTTTTTCTTTCACAGCCGACCAGCGAGGACGATCTCTGCCCGATCTGCTATGCACACTCCATATCAGCCATCTTCAAGCCCTGCTCCCACAAATCCTGCAAGTGAGTTGCTGCCAACATCCTATCAACAGCTCCTCTCTTCCATTCACTCCTCCATTTAAGAGATTAACACCATGCCGTTAAATGCTTCGATGGCCATTACTTATATATAAACATAAACACTGCCTGAAATACTAAGGAAAGGTTACCGCTGTTGCGATACTTCCACTGCCAATGCTGGGTAGATTACTTACAAAATTGTAGTCCATTACTGATTACCAATTGCATGACGGAAATCTTAGTTTGTAATGTAATCTATTGGATTACACACATTGGGTAATGTACCGCGACTACTTTTTGGATTACGTTTAGATTTACATGTAGCATTACATTATGACAGGGTTTCACATTTTCTTTTAAAATCAAAACAATCAAAACAGTTTACTGCCATTACGGTGTGAATAAAATGTAATCATGTAGTCCATTAAAAGTAACTGTAATCTGATTGTGAGCATTTTAAAATGTATTTTAATCTGATTATGTTTGGAATCTGATTATGTAATCCACATTACATGTAATCAGTTACTACCATATACTGTATAAAAACATGGACATAGTGTCCGTGACGTCACCCGTAGGTTTCTCCTCTCTGCTCATTTCTCTCCTATCCTTTAATCTCATCTGTTTTAGTCTCCCCTTTTCTCTTCTCGATTTCTTGCTTTGGCTCATATCATCTCATGTCTTTTTTCATCTTCATGTTTCCTGTTCATCTCCTCTATTTTCACACCACTTTTTAGTCCCATCTTTGTTTTATCTCTCTTTCATCTCACCTAATTTAGTCTCCTCTTTTCTCCTTTTTTCTCATGCTTTTTTCTCGCTTTGTCTTATTTAATTCTGTCTGCTTTATTCTCCTTTGTTTCATCTCGTGTCATCTCTTCTTTTCTTTGGTGTTCATCTCTTCTCTGTTTTGTCTCATCTTTTCTCCTCTCATTTAGTCTCTGCTCATCTGTTTTGATCTCTTTTCATCTCCTCTCCTCATCTCTTCTCTCCTTTCATCCCATCTATTGTAGTCTCCTCTTTTCTCTTATCCATGTTTCTCATGTTTTCCCACTTTATCTTGTCTCATTTTGCCTCGTCTTTTCTCATCTCATCCCTTCTCTTCTTCATGTTTCATCTCATCTCCTCTATCTTCCTGTCACCTTTTTGTCTCATCTCACCTCGTTTCGTCTCATCTTTGTCTCATCTTCTCTCCTCTCATTTAGTCTCTGCTCCATTTTCATCTCATTTTAGTCTCATGTTTTCTCATGTTTTTCTCACCTTGTCTCTGCTCTCCTCATCTCCTATTCTTTTATTTTAGTTTGTCTCGTTTCTTCTCATCTGGTCTCTTCTCGTCTTTCATCTCATCTCTGCTTCTCTCTCCTCATCTCCCATCACCATCTTTAGTCTATTCTCATCTTGTTTAATCTCTTCTCACCTTTTCTCTGTTCATCTCATCTTGTTTTTTTTTCTCCTTGTCTCTTCTCTTTGTTTCTCCTTTTGTCTCATCTTTGTTCTTTCCTCTTTCCTCCTCTCGTCTCTTCTCTTCCCTTCTCATTCTTGTATATTTTCTTCTTATCTTGTCGCTTCTCGTCTCATTCTCCTTTCTTCTCGTCTCTTCTCACAAACTCTGGTTATATTATCATATCAGGAAGTTAGATATAAACTCAGTACTAGTAAACAGTTTTTCACATCACTCTGTATTTGCTAAAGTTTTTATACTCAATACTGACAGCCATATTTGACATAATGACAACATGTAGTGTTACACTAAGCAGAACCTACAATCACTTCTGATTGTTGTACATGATTTTCTACATGAAAAGAACCAAGGAAAAAGAAACGCATCTACACAAAGCTATTACACGCACCTGTCATATAATATGTCTTTTATTACGGATTTATGAAGCATCATACAGGATAAAGGAGACAGTGTCAGGACATGGACAGTTTACACTGAGACGTGAATGCAATTGGATCTGTGAGACAGTGAGAACAGTTCCTGTTCCTCCGCTACATTTTCTCCATTCGGACGGCTTTCACGTATGATCTGCCGTTATAATGGTGTGGTGTTCGTGAATGTTATCAAACAGCCCTCAGCTTTCTTCATACCCAGATCTTTCCTTCAGTCTGTTCCATTAGGAGTGCCTAGACTGCTGTTTTTGTTACAGAACACCAACAGACATCTAGATTTAAGTGCTTTGCTGTTGTGTGCATGGGGTTATCTTTCCCAGAATCCTTTGTTAATGGATTATGTCACACTCAGGCTCTGCCTGCACTCAGAATCCATTGCCTTGCCACAGCTCCCTTAAAACGATATTCAGCCATTGACAACTGCAATGTTCTACACCAAATAAAAGTCTAGTGGTGCAACCCCGTTTTAAAACCCACTAAATATTAAATGGAGTGAGCCAAGACTGGAGGTGGACCGCAGCTTCGACTGTCACAATACAGTACGCATTGTTAAAACAACTTGTACAGAATTCATCATACGCTTCTTACTAATGCACACAGACTGTTTATTTAACACGCAGACAATTTGCTACGACCGATAAAGCACTGAACTTCCAAACACTGTATAAAACTGATAATAAGTATGAATTATCAAAACCAAATGAGAATTTGGGTCACTACTTCTCACATTTGGACTGTTAAAGCATTTCTCACAGTGTGGTGTAATGTTGTTTTTAAAAAGGGGGTGCATGATATGAAAGTAGGACACCCCCCCATAGTTTACTTAAAGTGTGTGTGCGCGTTTGCGGTGAGCGTGTGCCAACGACTTTAATTTAATGGTTTCCACTCTCAGGCATCTGCTTTGTTTTCAAAGGGATTTTAGATTAGTTAAGCAATATTTAAAGGACTGTTGATGTTTTTTTTGTTTGTTTAGAAAGAGATGACATTGGCAATTTTTGGTTCTTTCACTTTTGTGAGAGTGTACATGTATTGATATTAGCATTAAATTATTTATCCTAAATGCTGTCTGGTGTGCTTACTTTGTAGGCACTTACCAAGGTATATACTGGCTAACTAATGCATTTAATTAAGCATATTATTTAAATATATTCCACAATCATTCAACCCTGTCACTGGATGATTTCCTCCCTGTTTAAACAAAATGGAACATTTCCACATCATGGTGAAAGGTAAGTATAATCTCCTTTTGTTTTCTCAATTTCTAATTATTTTCCATTTAAAAAAAAAAAAGCAGCAGCAGCAGAAGACATTTGGAGAATAAACATTTTTCACTCAGAAATTGCTAGTAAGTTTTACAAACTATTACAAAGAAATGGTGCATTAAATTAAGTGTGAAATTTTCATTTCAAAACAAATTGTATTTTCTTGTAAAAACTTCAATAACCTTTGTTTTATTTAGAACTTTGAAAATTAATTTGTAATTTCAACCATTCAACCCTGTTACCAATGTTATTGTAAAAAAAACAAATGCTTAAACATAAGCATTTTTCTTATTATTTTCTTTCATTTTGGTCACTATAAATAATTAACAATTAGCAGTTTAATTAAAATCTGTAACTGAGTTTCTTACAACCCTGTTTCTTACAACCCTCATTCTGGCATATTTTAATTTAAATGCACCATTTAACTTTGGATTTCATTAATATTTGTATTGAATATTTGTTTTTTTTTGTCAATTGTTTGAAAATAATCAAATTAAACCAGTCAAGTTTTTATACTATTAAAATATGTCCAAAATATGGGCAACAGGGATGAAAAATCGCCAGACTTCTATAAAATCAGTTTTATATTAAAAATGTTTAAATGGTGTTTTAAGTCATATATTTGTCACGGTGCACACACACGAGGAACGAGGAGACACTGGAGAATACTTTACCAAGACTTTATTTTCAGGAACCAAGGGAGACGAACTCAGGAAGACGTTAATATTCTATTTAAATACACCATGTAACCCTGAATTTCATTAACATTTGATACAATATTTATATGTATTAAAGCTGATTGCTGGAAAATAAAAACCCAACCAATCAAGGTTTTATACTATTCAAATATGTCTAACATATGGGTAACATGGTTGAAAAATGGACAAACTCTTATAAAATCAATGTTATATTACACATTTATAAATATAGAATGAAAATAAAAATCAGTTTGGGTTCATATATACAAATAATATTTTGTTTGACCTCTTGCGATTGACAAACAACATTGTTTCATTTGTACATTGTTGATAAAAGCAGAAATGTACATTTTAAAGAGCTTTAAGCCATATTTTGTATCTAAATGCACCATTTAACTTTTAAACCAGAATTTCATTAATATTTCATCCAATATTTATATCAATTAAAGTTGATTGCTAGAAAATAAAACAAAGCCAATCAAGGTTTTAAACGGCTCAAATACGTCCAACATATGGGTAACAGGGTTGAAAAATGGCAAAACACTTCAATCAATCAATCTTATATTAAACATTTATAATTATAGAATGAAAATAAAAATCACTTTGAGTTCATATATGAATATAATATTTTGTTTGACCTCCTGAGATTGACAAACAACATTGCTTCAGTTATATATGATAAAAAATGTGAATTTCAAAGAATTCCAAGCCCTATTTTGTATTTGTCTCTACAGCATCTTTCCTTGATAACAGATTTTGGTGTTTTAATTGTGTGGTGATTGATTTGTAGTACTATCTTTCATTAGCTTTTTGTTCATTAATGTTAATGACAGCAACCATGGCAATGCACAGTAGCTGGTGGGGAAAACAGTCTTGCTGTCTGTTCCAAAACAGGTTTTGCCAATTCAGTGCTGTAAATAAGAGATGGTGTTTGTATCCCAAGGAGGACGCCACACTCTTTTGAACTAGCCTTTCTTTCTGACCCAGAACCCAGCAAACTTCACTCCAGTTCCCTCTCTTTGGCATAAGGCACAGCATTGTATATTAAAAGAAATGTCAGCGCCAGACAGCTTTGAAATTATCGTCCTACCTTGGACTCATTGAGCTGTGTTTGATAATGCTTTTGCTGTGAAAGAGTCTGTGGTTATAGTGAGTGCACAGTAATGAAGGATCGATTGTAAAAGCCTCCTGTTATGTTGGCTTCACTGGGCCATGTCGCCTTTGACCCCAGAGGTCTTGAATTAAAAAATGGTGATTTAACATCTTACTTGCATACACCTTGTAATAAGGTTTGAAAAAGTTGAGACCAAAAAGCCAAATTACTTCCATTAAAAGGTTTATAGGAGTGTTGTTCTCTCTCTCTCTCTCTCTCTCTCTCTCTCTCTCTTTTTTTTTTAAGCAAAAAGAGGTTCAGTCTCAGTATCCAACATGATTCTGGTTGTATATGCCAGTAGTACATGAAATTTGCTATTTATATTTAAATAGATGAAAGATACAATATCAATGTATTGAGAGAGCTATTTTACATACGAAGAACTTAAATGTGTGTTACTGGTACATTTGGTATTTAACATACTGACAACTTCAGAGACATACAATAACTTAAGTTTTATAAATTCACACAGAAACGATACCAAAGCATGTAAACTGTCAGCATCTTAAAGCAGTAAAATGTTTATATTGTACATTTTAGTGTTGCATCTAAAATCTTCACCCCTCTTATGTATTTAGATGCGTACAACTGATATTTTAAATTTTAATGTCAGCATTTGTTTAGACAGCTTTTACAGTAAGTTATTGTTTGTTTTGGTGTGCATTGCCACATTTTAATTGTATTTTTTTATTGTACAATTTTATGGTAATAAACCGATTGTTTCCATGTCAACATATTATGTTCAAACAACTTTATAAATGTACAGTATGTTGATATTGAAAGTTTTATTGTCAGCATATAAATCCTCAATGCTCAATGTATGAACAATTCTAGTGACGTAAAATGTTAATATTGTAAGTTTAAGTGTCAGCACATAAAACCTTTTTAATGTATGAATGACTTTAGACACATACAGTATAATATGCTAATATTGTAGTTTTCAGTGTCAGTACCTACTTCAGAAATGTACAATACATTGATATTTTATGTTTTAGTTTCAGCTTTTAATAAACCCTTTTAAGTACAAACAGCTTAAAAGATGTTTATTATGTCGATATTTTACTTTTTAGTGTTGGCATTAACACTTTTACATATGAACAATGTTAGAGACATGTTTATATTGTTTTAGGGTCTAAAACAACCTCATTTTATGTATGAACTTATTTAAAGATGTATAATGTGTTGATATTGAGTGTTTTAGAGTCCGCTTGTACGAACAACTTAAAAGATAGATGGTAGATTTCTTACAAACACGCAGCTTTTCGCTTTCCAAGACTGAAATGGACTGGAATGGTGTGGATTGCTTGTGGATTATTTTGATGTTTTTATCAACTGTTTGGACTCTCATTCTGACGGCACCCATTCACTGCAGAGGATCAAGTGATGGACTGCTACATTTCTCCAAATCTGATGAAGAAACAAACTCCTCTACATCTTGGACGGCCAGAGAGTGAGTACATTTTTCAATAAATTTTAATTTTTGGCTGAACTATTCCTGAAATACTCTGATAATTTGTGTGTTCGCACCACTTAAAAGACATTGTGATTGTGATTTCAGTGTCCAAATGTGTACAGTATCAAAACTGTCTCTTTGTAGACTTTTCATAGCAGATGCTCTGAATACGAATGAGATCACCCTGCAACATCAGTGTGTTTCTTTCCTTTTATGAGAGTTTTGAAGGTTTAACCCTTTCAGCCTGCAGTATGAGGTGGAGAGAAAACTTGAATCCACAGGTGGGATGAAGTGGAACGTCTTTCCTCACCGCACACAGTTCTGTAGCTTTCCATTGATTTACTGCCTAGAACCCGAACCCCGGGCCGGCAGGGTGCCGGGGGACTTATAGATCGCCTTCAAAAATAGCCTGTCCAGAGGGGAGGACGACGGGATAAAGGGTGGAGAGAGAGAGTCTGGCAACGAGAGAATCCTCCCTCCCCAGGCAAGCCACTGATAGCACCCTGTGTGTATTTATAGATGAACGACAGCAAACCTGAACCTGGATCAATATGCTCTGGGACGTGACACGATCTGCCCGCTGAAGGGCTGGCAGCCTGGATGAGAGTACGGGCCCCTGGGACGCAGAACAGAAGAACCTCAGGGCCTGTGATAGAAAAAAAAATCAAGGTGAATGGCAGAGGGAAAAATGAAAGTTTTTTTTTTTTTTGGCATGTACAAAAAGTCGTTTTTTTTATTAGTATTTACGTTTTTTATTTCGTAATGGAAGTAGTGTAACTATTTCAATTACTTTTAATAAAGTAATGTAACTGGTTACATTTTTGCTTACGTTTCTAAATTTCTTACAACTGTTAATCAGCTCTCAGACAGGTTGTAGCCTAAAGCCAGGGTTGCCAGGTTTTCACAAGAAAACCCGCCCAATGGCTGCCCAAAACTAGCCCAATGGCGTTTCAAGGGGGTCCCCAGTTAAAAATCGCATTAGGGTGGGGGGGGGTAAAATAAACGTTTTTCGGCGGGGTTCCCCTGCTAAAATTCGCATTCCAGGGGCTAAATATCATGTTATTGGAATCGCTTCAACCCGCGGCAACAGTGTTAAGGTAGCCCAATTCTGCAGGAAAAACGCGGACTTGGCAACACGCGGAAAGCCTAAAGCATTCATCGGCTGTGTGGACTGATGTAATTGGCTGACGATGTGGGCTGCAAATTCAAACGAGAACCAATCAAAAGCATCAGAATAGCATCACTTTACTAAATGGCCTTTAAATGGCGGGAGGCATCGTGCACATCAAAAACAGGCAAAGCGGCAAATTAATATTATTCAACATATCCTAGGTTTTTTTTTTTTTTCTAGCTTTTTTTTTTACAGGAAACAAATCAGATGTAACCCCATTTGTATTCTTGAACATTTTCATAAGTAACTATAATTTAATTACACTTTTTTTTTTCCTCAGTAACTGTAACAGATTACAGTTACATTTATTTTGTAATTAAATTAGATAACACCGTTACATGTAACTAGTTACTCCCCAACACTGGTCAGTTTCACATTCTAGTGGAATGGTGGCACTTAAAGGGATAGTTCACCCAAAAATGTAAATGCCATCGTTTACTGACCCTCTTGTCGTTCCAAACATCTATGACTTTATATCTATGAATGATATTTTACAGTATATCAGTATTATATTTTACAGTATACACAGTGAATTTATATTATACAGTATATACCTGCTCATTTAAATAAAATGACTATCCCTTTAAGGAATTCAATGATTTCATTTAATGGTGTTTTACTGACTGTTTTAGTCCACAAGTATCTTGTGATCTTATAAAAAATAGCTACACATCCTCAAAACTAGATTAACCTGAGAACCTAAACTGCAAAACAGCATCTTCAATATAATTGTATTTGATTTCATCAGCAGATTTTTCCAGATTTGTCCTCATTCAGTTCTTCGTTCTGTCATTTTTGCCAAATATAATATGTGATACAGTATAACTCGATACAAATCGAGGCTGAGGCTCAGTTTCAAGCAGATCTCAGTCCTGAGGCTCCAATTTGTCATTCTGTCCTCAGCGCAGATGCAAACGAGGAGCGTGTTAAATTGGACAATGCTTCCCTCTAGAGGTAACGGTAAGAAGTTCATCCCTGATTTCTAGCATTATGGTCACATTAATTATAATGCAGTCTAGGAATCGATTTAAAAGAGCTACACCGGCCTGTCGCGCTTTCAAGGCCTCAAAACCTCCCATATATATTATTTTAACAAAGTTTAGCTAGATGAGATTAAAAGCAGCACAAAACCACTAAACTTACATGACAAGTTTGAGAGAATGCACTAAACAGATGCTTGAGAAACTGCCTGAAACAATGCACTTCTTGAAACATTGTATCATAACAGGGCGGAACATCGACGAAACAGATAACACGTATTATGTAAGCGTATCAGTATATGACAAAACAGCTTTAATGTCATTTCAAACATGTGAAAGATCTTTAGGATAGTCTACAGTTAGGTGCTGAGGACAGATTTACGAGTCCCTGAAAGTCACTCAGTAATGTGCACATGCTCACAGGTTACAGCAAAACAAGTTATGTTTAAGGGCCAGTTCCGGTATAAATAGCTTGTTGCATGATAAAAACTACATAGTATATTAACCTTAAAATGTGTGACTGTGACCATATAGCATCTACCTACATGTAAAAAATAAAAAACAAAGTCTAATTCTGCATAGAAAATACATACATACATAAAATACCGCGGTATGTAAATAGTATCATTCAGTGCCATGATTTTTCCAAATGGTCCTATTTTATGAACATTTGACTCTTTACTGCCCTCTGCTGTCAAATAAGGTGAATCTCACTAATATATTGTGAATTAGCAGGCTTATTAGAATCATTCAATAATTTTTATTTAAAAAAAGCAGTACAACTATCATAAACATAAATGCTTTTTAATTTAAATATTTCGTTTATTTTCATGCATGTGTAACATGAATGAAAATTTGGGGAGAAATCAGGTTAATTGTCATGAAAATAATATTTACCAACCTATATCATTTTATTTACGCAAAATATAATTTCTTATGTTTAATTTAATTCTGTATTGGATTATAATCTGGGCAATGGAGATTCATGATTAAACTCAAACAGGGCAAAAGTTGCTATAATGCATAACAAACTTAATAGGCTATTAACCTATTCTTACCCATTTTTTCTAAAATAAATATTTCGTTTATTTTCGTGCATGTGTAACATGAATGAAAATTTGGGGAGAAATCAGGTTGTCATGAAAATAATATTTACCAACCTATATCATTTTATTTACGCAAAATATAATTTCTTATGTTTAATTTAATTCTGTATTGGATTATAATCTGGGCAATGGAGATTCATGATTAAACTCAAACAGGGCAAAAGTTGCTATAATGCATAACAAACTTAATAGGCTATTAACCTATTCTTACCCATTTTTTCTAAAATCCTATTTCTGACACAATTCTGTAGACTATCACTGTTGCATGTCAAATAATAAGTGAAAGTGCTCAGTATAGAGCAGGGGTGTCCAAACTTTTCCTAAAGAGGGCCGGATTTGACGATGTGGAAACACTGGGGGGCCGGATGCTTCTACCTATATATATATATAATGTATGTGTGATGTTGAGTTGACAGTAGCAGTAGCTTGTAACGCATTAGTTCTGAGCTCGTGCTGCGCTGTCTTTAGGCAGAGCTCAAAACGGTCCGTGCAGCGCGGTTCAAACGAGTCGCACTCTTCCGCTTTTGACGCGTTTAGGAATTCGCGTGCGCTAAAGAAATGAGAGCGCATATGAGTTATCAAATTGATATCACTCGCGTTTTACTGCTACATCTGGTCTAAAATGTAGTGCTGCCATCTTGTGTTGACATTTTGAAACTGCATAGGCCTATTTTGTAAATTATGCTTGGCGGGCCATATAGTAGGCCGTAGTTTGGACACCCCTGGTCTAGATGCATGTTGATTTTATCAGACGATGTCGCGAATATAAATGAGAGTGACTCCTGGTTAACACGTATTAGTGGGTCGTAGGGCTGGACGATATGGCCAAAATTTATATCACGATATATTTCTTAATTTCGGTCGATACGATATAATTCCGACATCCACGGGCCGCATTTGGCCCGCGGGCCGTAGTTTGGACACCCCTGGTATAGAGTCTCCAGTAGATAAATAGTCAGCGCTGTCCGTGGTGCTGAAGAAACTCACATCATTAAACTCATGCAGAGAGAGTTTTCACTGATGTTTCTATGTGCCTCGCAAAATTTCCCCAGCATGCCTCAAAAGCTCTGTTGAACTCAAGTAATCACTAAAAGACCTTCACAATTAAATGACATTAGTAGCGCCCATCACTCGAAAATTCATTGGTAAATTTTAGACAAATTTACTAGTTTTTTTCTTCTTCTTCCTCTGCTCAAATTTAATACCAGTTTCAATATTAAATACATCAATGTCCAATCATATTAGCGGTGAAAAGTGCTCAGAGAGAACATGCTGTGCATGTGATATTTAGATATTTAGAAGAATGACAGGACTGATATGTATTTCCAAATCTAAGTCATCTTTGCAAATCTCATTTTTGAAAGATGCCGAGCTCAAGACCAGTGAACATGATAAAACTCTCAAATCATGCCTGACTGAAAAGTACCAAGATAAACAGAGCATTAAATGATAAAATTGAATCATTTTAATGATTCC
>NW_015536601.1:270883-275092 GCF_001515605.1 Sinocyclocheilus anshuiensis
ATTAGTTTTTTAAGTGAAGAGTTTTAGTTCCAAGGAGAAATCACCTCAGTATCAGTTTAGTTATTTGTTTATTTTGTAATAAATATAAATGTCTATGCTGAATTGACCTTTTTCTAGTTCAACTTTTCAACCCTGTTACCAGTGTTATTGTAAGAAAACTGGTTATATTTTTTTCTTTTCTTTGTCTTAAATGTATTTAAAAAAAAAAAAAAAGTATATTATATTAGTAAGATTTCCTGTTTGTCATTTGTTTAAGCAATGAGCTCAAACTGAGGCAGTGAAGAAGATCTCCAGCTCTAGACTCAGGCCGTCATGAGTGAATTTTCTCTTTTATGGGAGGGATTATGGCTGTAGGAGATGATAAGTCACTTTATTGCTTTCCACTTCACAGATAATAAGAGAGGAGTGGAATATGATCAGTCTTCAGAGAGCGGACGCGGTGTTTGGTCTGGATGAAGTTATTACAAAACCTTCTTGGAAACACTAACATGAATTGGTAAGTAGTACAAATAATGATGAAAAATGATACCACATTACAGTTCATTATGAATACCTGTATAATGCATCTTTCACTCTTTTCCTCACATGCTTCTTTTCTTCTATATGTTTTGATCCACAATTGGCCCTGGAAAGGAACACTAGCTGACAGATGCTAGTCAAAACATGCTCTCGATCGCCGTCACGTACACTGAGATCTTTATCAGAGCTGGATGTTGACAGATCCAGCATGACAGATAGTCAGTCGGCACAGAGGATGTAGTGTTAATGCAGTGAGTCCCTCAGGGCCGCACTGCATTATGGGTGGAGTGAAGTGAAGGAGAATGATGTCACAACTGCTTTAGGTAAAGCTGCTGGATATTTGGATATGAAATGCACACATGACTAATGCTGATGACACTATGGCTGTTCCAGAGGTGCGTCTCGTCCTCGAGCCTCCTGAGACGTCTCGTTTCAGCTGAATTCAGGCCGCAGCACTGGCATCCTTCACAAACAGGGCAATCCCAGCATGCACTGTGGCAAGCTCAGAGAAGAAAGTAATTAATTATTGTGGAGAATAATGTTGATTGTTGAATATTGAAAATACAAAAAAATACAAAAAAAAATTACATTACTATTATTATATATTGCATTTTAAAATTAGAAATAATAAGAAAAAATTATTGTATATAGCAGATATACATCTAGTTAAGCTCTAAAATATTGAATGAGTTGGATATGTGAATGGATATGCATATGAACATTATAAAAATAAGCAACAATAAAAATAAATAAATAAATAGTCACAAGTTAGTCAGATACTTGTTTATAAATTAATTAATTTACATAACTAATTTGATTATTAATAGACCTACATTTATCATTTAGAAATTTGTGTGTATATATATATATATATATATATATATTATATGACTGGAATGTCAGATTATAATGTCATATATTAACTAATTAAATGTGTAAAAAGCAAGAATGTTGATTAAAATATATGTAATTCTATACTGGAAATTATTGTTATTAAATTATATTATTATTCAATAATTAAAATTAAAACACTAAAACAATATTAACATTCAATACATTATTAGGCATATAAGTAAGAGGCTTGTCAATAAACGGAAGAAACTGAAACAGGCTGTATCAAATATTACAAATTTTGAAAAAATGTTTATTGATGTATTTATAATTATATTTTAATTAAATATTTTTGTTTATAAATTTGACTAGGCCTATATATTTGAATGACTGAATGAATAAATAAATAAATACTTTAATGTACTATCTATTAATTTTATATATAATAACCTTTTCTTTGCCATTAAGTGAAATTACTGAACCTAAACATAGGAGGCTGATAAAAAATGTAAAGAAAAAATCTCAGACGGGCTTAAGAGGTTTTTGAATCTGAAGTCTTCATATACTGTATACAGTATATGTGTGTGTGTGTGTGTGTGTTTTATTCATATTTTTTGGTACCAATTAATTTAAATAAATCACTCGAATGGAACTGATTCACTATTAGAAACCATTTGAACCCACAAATGACACTAGTTGAATGAATCTCTCATAGTATGCCATTGTTAACTGAGATAAAATAATGATCCACAGGAATGCGGAACATATCCGTGAAATCTCAGTCTGTGGTTTTATCAGTTCATCTTCCCTTCTCAGTGTTTTCTTCCCTTGGTTCCACTGGAATCTCAGCTCATCCTACAGTGACCCACAAGATACATGTTGACACCCCACTGCTGGTAAAAGCCAATGTCCTGCCTCACGGAGCGGAGCGGCGTCTCTTTCCAGACGGGCCTGAGCCGCTGGGAAGCAGCAGTATTGGTGGCTTCCCTCCATGAAATGTAATGGATAGTAGAGACCGAATGTGTTGTGTGTAGCCAAAGAGAGGCAATATCCTGCCTGGACACCCGGCTGACCCTGTTGACGGCTGAATGAAGGTGTTTTGCGAGGGGCTGATATGAGTCTGAAGGGATGACAGAAGCTGAGGCTGTGGACCGGTCGGGGCTTCAGAGGCTTCAGAGGCTTCAGAGGCTTGGAGTCTGGACAGTGTGAAGCTCTCATTATTGTTTCCTAATGAAGTGACACTGACATGACACGAAGGATACCTTAAATCACGCGGCTTGTGAAAGAGATGTATTACTTCCTTTTTTTCTTTTCTTTTTCTTTTTTATAGTTTTTCTTGCGGATGGCTGTGTATGCAAGTTTAGTTTGATATGTTTGATGTTTCAAACTTATTTTGCCTCACAACTGTAAACAGAAATTCAATTTTTTATTCAAATATGATGCATAAATAATCATGAAGTCTATATATGTATGATTATATATATGTTATGTATATTATACACTGTAAAAAATTTATTGTCAAATTAACAGTAACTTACTGGCAACAATTATCCAGTAGCTGCTGTATTTCATTTAACAGTAAAATTACTGTAACACTAACTTGTCAATATGTGTATTTTCAAATAAGTAAATTTATTATTGAAAATATATTTTGACTTTACTACAATAAATAATAAATATACAGAAACGAAGTAGCTAAGATAAATAGACAATAAATATGGTAACACTTTACAATAAGGTTCATTAGTGAACTACTTCAGTTAACATGAAGAATGAACAATACTTCTACAGCATTTACTAATCTTGGTTAATGTCCATTTCATAATTGACTAATGCATTATTAAAATCAAAAGTTGTGCTTGTTAGCATTAGTTAATGCACTGTGAATTAACATGAACTAAAAATGAACGACTGTATTTTCATTAACTAACATTAACAAAGATTAATAAATACTGTAATAAATGTATTGTTCATTGTTTGTTCATGTTAGTTAATACATTAACTAACATTAACTAATAGAACCTTATTGTAAAGTGTTACCATAAATACTAATACAACAAACAGAACATTTATACATTTATTGTAATTTATATTTTTGTGTTGAAACACTGATAAATCACTTGAAGAAATTTTATTTTGTTTCCATTTATTTATTTATTTGTTTATTTTTTTAAATAATTGTATTACTCCTGGTCAGAGTTTCAATCAATCAATGAATCAATCAATCAATCAATCAGTGAATAATTATTTGTGTACATGTAAACAAACTTTAAAAATGCTGATTTTGTTTTTCTAGTTTTGTTCTAAAATATTGAAATATAAAAAGCAAGAATAATGTTCTTTAGGAATATTTAATTTAATACTGAAAATGATTAACAAAAAGAGTTAATATATCACAAGAAAATATTATTAACATTTATAATAAATCGCCCCAAAATAAATGGCTAAATAAATCAATATTTGTGTGTGTGAATAGTGAATACACGTTTTTCTAGTACTGTTCTAAAATATTTGAATGTAATATGAAAGACAAGAGTATTATTTATAAAAAATATAGTTAATTCAGCACAAAAATTAATAATAATTATTAATAAAATTATTATTAATAAGTTATATCTATAATAAATTCTAAAAAAAAAAATATTTTCAAAATGAAATATTTGTAACCGTTTATAACAAATATAGTTAATTAAGTGCTAAAATAATTAATAAAAACTGTCATGTCAACAATACAATATTAAAATTAACAAATAGGCTGAAATATTTAGTAGTAGGCAAGCTAGGCTATGTGAGTTGAACACATGTAAGCGCCAGTGTTGCCAATTTGGGGATTTTGTCGCCAAATTTAGCTACTTTCAC
>NW_015536601.1:276143-278332 GCF_001515605.1 Sinocyclocheilus anshuiensis
GAGAGAGAGAGAGACAGTGCATCATCGTGTCATGTGTGCTGGATGCAGTATTTTGCACTTACTTATCTCTTATCTGTTGTATTTGAGCAGGACAGGGATGCACTTTGGTGACACAAAAGACACAAAATGTTGGGAATTTGTTTTATGTGTCTTTCCATAATTTCCATCATGTTTGATGTGCTTGCAGATCATAAGCATTTCCTAATTTTACTTCAGAATTTTTTGTTATACTTAATCTTTTGTTATATTTTTTATACTGTCATCATTTGTAAAGTATACATGCTATATATATATATATATATATATATATATATACATACACCAAATTTACCTGTATTTACTGTGTTTTCATAGTTGGCGACTTTTTGTGAAAAATGGAGACTTTTGAGGGTGTTCTAGAGATTTTCTGAGGGAGGGGTTTGGCAACACTGGTAAGCGCCTCTCACACCTTCTTTCACTGAATGAAACTGTAGATTTACACTGTGCAGCCGAACTATGCTGATTCTCCGTCTGTTGCTGCAGTCGAAAAGCCTTCAAGAAATACTGCGAGGTCTCGTGAAGATGATGACGAGCTGCCGCGACACTGGACACGACATCACATCCATCGCGTCATCTCACGCGGCGTGCCTCCTCTCGGGCGGCGTCTCAATCAGAGGCTCGGCAGAGGGCGCTAGTGCGCTTCCCCCGGCCCGCGGACCTCCTGCTGAGAGCACGCCTGATGTGCGGAGGATCCGCGGCCATTCGGTGCTGTCGGTGGTGGGAGTGAGCTGGGAAGCGCTGTTTTCTTAAAGCTCCGGATGAATTTGAGGCTGCTTGTGCAAGCCGCCCTGATTGCGGGCAGTTTGTTTTCGTTTAGCATCCGAGAGGACATGCTGATGAACCACAGATATTGCCAAAATCTATCTATCTATCTATCTATCTATCTATCTATCTGTCTGTCTGTCTGTCTGTCTATCTATCTATCTAAAGGATATCAATCATTTTCATTCATTATTTTATTAATTGTCAAGCATACTAAAGGTTATAGTAGCCTATAGTACACAGCATAATTGTTAAAGAGCAGGTCATATGGTGTTTTAAAGTGTCCTAATATTGTGTTGGAGTCCCCTACAATATCTATCTATCTATCTGTCTGTCTGTCTGTCTGTCTGTCTATCTAAAGGATATCAATCATTTTCATTCATTATTTGATTAATTGTCAAGCATACTAAAGGTTATAGTAGCCTATAGTACACAGCATAATTGTTAAAGAGCAGGTCATATGGTGTTTTAAAGTGTCCTAATATTGTGTTGGAGTCCCCTACAACAGGTTTAAATGCATCAGGTCAGAAAACACTCATTTTCCCAGAATATACATTTATAGAGTCATTTGTCCATGATTTCGAAACGATTCGTTCGATTCAGTTCTGAGAGAAATGTCTGTAAACCCCTTGCTATCGTCTGCCAAGTCCGCGGTTGTTTTTGATGTCGTGGGTTTTAGCGACCCCAATAATGTAATATTTAGGCACTGAAATGCGAATTTAAAACGTGTATTTTACACCCCAGAATGCAATTTTTAAAGGGGGACCACCCTAGTTTTGAGTAGCAATTGGACGGGTTTTGTTGTGACAACCTGGCAACCCTAGCATGCACCTTTACATAAAACAATAATATAGTGCTCCAATCAGTTCTTAAAATAATGACATAAAAACATTTTGTTTGACACTTATGCAAGCGAATCGTGCCCACAGCTGAAGTTTAGCTGCTAAACTGTAAACACTTAACTAAACAATAATGGTGGATACGTTAGCCGAGTGCTAACGTGACTAACTGATGAAACAATACAGTTTGAAAACCAAAAACCAAAATATGTAATATCTGAAGAACGACAGACAAAAGACGCTCCGTGTCTTAACCTTTAATTATAACGCATAACGCATTTATCACATGCGTAGCAGCCTCTTGTCTCTCTACCGGGTCTTTTACTCTTTGCATTAACCCTATAACTACATTAACAGCACTTTCACAATGATTATAAAGTCTGTGTGCTACACTACATTCTTTATTATTAAACGAAGTAATTAGAACAACGACAGTTTACTTTAATCGACACATTCTTAGGAAATAGTGGGTTCACAGCGAATTATCAGAACTATTTCAGTAAGACAGTAATATCGTGCTTTACCTGGAAACCTAAAGCTGCACTAGGT
>NW_015536601.1:287210-287508 GCF_001515605.1 Sinocyclocheilus anshuiensis
AACAAAACAATAATGGTGGATACGTTAGCCGAGTGCTAACGTGACTAACTGATGAAACAATACAGTTTGAAAACCAAAATATGTCTACTGTAATATCTGAAGAACGACAGACAAAAGACGCTCCGTGTCTTAACCTTTAATTATAACGCAGAACAGCTTTATCACATGCGTAGCAGCCTCTTGTCTCTCTACCGGGTCTTTTACTCTTTGCATTAACCCTATAACTACATTAACAGCACTTTCACAATGATTATAAAGTCTGTGTGCTACACTACATTCTTTATTATTAAACGAAGTA
>NW_015536601.1:288276-291435 GCF_001515605.1 Sinocyclocheilus anshuiensis
GGTTTTTTTCAGTAAGACAGTAATATCGTGCTTTACCTGGAAACCTAAAGCTGCACTAGGTGTACATCACATATTAGCACAAAAATACTATATATTTTGAGCACTCAATTGAAAATGTACACATAACGTATCAATCGCACTTACAGGTTGTGGTTTGGAGACGCTTGTTGGTCCAAATAAAGACGATTAGAAGCCAGCGAAGATAAAAGGCAAGTTTAGAGAAACAGTCCTCGGTAAAATGACGAGCACAACAAAAGGTTCGAATTGTATTGCTGTGGTATCGTGGAACACAGCATCTTCTCGACACAGAGAGTGTTCATATTTCGTGGGCAGGCGGAGATTATGCTAATGTGTTACCCAGTGACGTAGATCGGTAACAGGCAGAAGATTCGAAAATATAACGACTCGTTAAGGCGATTCTGAGTCGACTCTTTCTTTTGAGAGACAATATCTTTATTTATCATGCACTTTTTTGATTAACAACTTTGCAGACTGTTTACATTGAAGGATAGCTACCGTACAAACTGCACAAGAGATATTTTTCGATACATTGGTTGAAATTTTAAGTTAAAAAATATATAGAAATTGATCTATATGCAGTAAATATAGAAATGACTTGTGTATATTTCACTCTGTTTAGATTTTAAGATAGAAAATTTGGGTCTAGGTAAAAAGTAAAATAATAAAATCTATACATACATGATAAATTATGGCATAAAAAGTAATGTGACCTCCATACAGTGCAACAACGGAAAAAAAAAGGTTAGTTTTAATAATAATCAACCCCTGGGACATAAAAGTTGCTTAAGAAACACCTGAAAATAAATATTTAGGCCCTTTAAAGTGAACTTTGAAGTTGTCAGTCATGACTAAATATATACAGCTTATTATCTGCAGAAAACACCCATCATGGGACTGCGGGTGTTAAAGCGTGGTGCAGGTGGGTGTTGATGAATGGCCGCACTCTGCCGGACTGACATATGCGCGGTGTGGCAGATGGGACCCGGGTCAGTCGGCGGAAGACGCGGCTGGACAGAGAGCACGTCCTTCCGCTCGCAGCCAAAAAACGATACGCAACATATTCACTGTCATCGTTTGGCCCGCGGTATTAGTCACTGTAGGCTAACGCTAAAAGAGCCCACACACTCTCGTATGCTTGTAGTGTTTCTGATACCTAAACATTCTTTAATACATCCAAACATTAAGATTAGCCAATCAAAACAGAGATCATTTACATATAGGAATCTTAAAGGTACAGCATCAATATAAGGGTCAAAAAGAGGGTGAAAAATAGTCATTATCAAACGTTGTTGGCACAGAAAGCTTCAATTATCAATTTCAAGTGCATTTTGGGAGAAAACAAATGCAGTTGTTGTTACTTTTTGAATTTGGTGGCACTGAAATTACACACGTCAAGTATATTCTTTGCCTAGATTGTTTTTAAATGGAAGTGCTTCAGTATATAAAGATTTTTCTTTCGTCCATGTCATTATGATGGTTTGCAATGCAATTTAAGAAGAAAATCAAATTTGTTTAGCCTCAGAAACTGCTGAGACGGACTGCGCCATCCTGCTACTCGATCCCATATAATTATTATAGCTCGTATATTAGTATCGAATTATTGTGACGAGTGGGGGCGGGGTCAAGAGCCGTGGGAACGGAGCGAGGCCGGTGGAATAATTGATAATGAGCGACACCTGCACCACTCACCGGTCTCGAGTCCCACGGAGGAGCTCCGGCGGGATAAAAGGAGGAGTGACGACAGTGAAAGAGGAGAGAGGACCAGGCCACAATTATATTTTCCATAATTTCACAAGCTAGCTACCGTACAAACTGCACAAGAGATATTTTTCGAAAACCCATATGACCTGCTCTTTAAATACAACTAAATTACTATGGAAGGTCAAATCTGCAAAAATTAAGAAAATACACATACGCACATAAAATAATCATCATCATCATCACCATCATCATCAATTAATTAAATAAATAACAGTTAAAAACGATACAAACAATTATTCAATTCAAAAATAATAAAAGAAAAACAAGTAATACAAAGCTTGACTAAATTTAATTAAAAAATAATTGCATTTGTTTTATTAAGTCACATTTTTTTGTTAGTTTTTAATAGTTTGCAGGTTTGGTCCTCCATAAGTTAAATGAAATAACAAATGAAACAATGGAATTCTTCTCTCTCTATATATATATATATATGACTATATATGACGATGACGACTATATATGATGATGACTATATATATATATATATATATATATATATATATAGTCATCGTTGAAGTTGATCGTTTTACCAATATTAATTAAATAGTAATGCATAAATATTAATAAGTATAATGCATAATTATGCATTATAAATTAATAATGTATAAAATAATACAAAATTAAAACGGTTTTTTAATTTAGAATTAAATATATGAATAAAAATAAATCCATTAAATTAAATAACAAAATAAAAATAAATAATAATAAAGAAGTACGAGAATATGCACTGATAATACTAAATATGAATATTCACTTCTGTTTTTGATTCTGTTTTTATGTTCAGATCTTATTCTGAAGCGGGGAACGGGGGATTTGCTTCATACCAAAGACGCTTTCTGAAGAGATGATAACAGGTGAGTGTCTTTCAATTTACGTTTGACATTGTTTGAAAGCTTTGTGATACGGAGGTCTTCTGTCTCTGTTGTACAAGGACAAGGACTTTGAAAACTTAAGAAAAACAAAATAACCTTCTTCCAAACAATTATATATTTGAAAAGTAATGTTGGGACTCTTTATAAAAGCTTTCAAGAACAACGAAAGGAAGGGCAGTTTACTGGATTAATTGTATTCATCAAATTTTACTGGAATAAATCATATTTTCACACTTTTTGCATAATTGGGCAAAAAGGCAATTACATTCAATCAGAAATAAAAAAAGTTATTTTCTTTGTTTTCATCACATAATGTTTCATATTTCATCTCAGGCTGTCACAGTTATCTATTTAATAAATACACTTTACTTCTGATAAAACTTTAGGGGTGGAACTGCACATTTTTAAAAAATATATTGAAACTATACATTTCAGTTTGTTCAGATTTGAATTATTTTTAACATAATTCATATTTTTATGGAGGATTTTCCTATATATATATATA
>NW_015536601.1:291997-325799 GCF_001515605.1 Sinocyclocheilus anshuiensis
CCCGGCCTGCGAGGGGCGATGGGGGTATGTGACGAGTGGGGGCGGGGCCGAGAGCTGTGGGAACGGAGCAAGGCCGGTGGAATAATTGATAATGAGCGACACCTGCACCACTCACCGGTCTCGAGTCCCACGGAGGAGCTCCGGCGGGATAAAAGGAGGAGTGACGACAGTGAAAGAGGAGAGAGGACCAGGCCACAATTATATTTTCCATAATTTCACAAGCAGGTTTATGGCAATCAAATAAGAATAATAACAATAGCGTTTCTGTTGAGACAGTGCAGTGGCATCTCCGCCTTTGAAAGCCAATAGATCACCACACCATTACGATATTTGCAATTTTCCCTTTAATGCTAAATCAATATTCACACACGAACGGCCGCAGTTACATACTGAGATGCATTATGCAGGCAAACACAATGAATTAGGTTATACAAGACAGACCATTTTTGGAGAACGCAAGGTTGAGCAATTTGAGCCTCTTGTCAGGCGCAGCATTAAATCTGGTGTTTTATTTTCAGGCATATTTCCATCTTTCAGAGGCTAATGACTGCAGACTGTCTTCACATATCTATTCTGTGCAATAAACAGTTCAGTGGGAAAACACGTTTATCTTAGCCCATTGGCAAACAGCTCTCATTTTAAACGTGCATTATTTAGTAATTTGGCGCTGATTTCAAAAATTCAAAAGTTTCACACATTAAGAAATACCATAGAGCAATATATATACAGTATATATATACCCATTCACTGCAGAGGATCCATTGGTGAGCAAGTGATGTAATGCTATATTTCTCCAAATCTAATGAGGAAACAATTTCATCTACATCTTTGATGGACTGAGGGTGAGTAAATTGACATTTTTTTGTAAACTGTTCCTTTAAATTCATATAAGGTGGTTCTGTACTTTGAATCTTAATAATGTCCCGAAAAAAATCAGCTTTTTTGTTAGTTGAGTCAGAAATGCTACATGCTGCGTGAATCTGTTGCAACATCATAAGAGCATTGATTTGACTTCACATCAGAGCAGTTTACGCCAGTGTCCAGACATTCCTTTGAGCCCCGGATTGATTTCCATGGCGCTCAGCCGCGTGGAGAAGGCGCCCTAGCTGAGGAACAGATGACTCACGCTCTTAACAGGTGCTCAGACACTCAGCAGGCCTCATGCTCCGGGGGATCAAAGCGCGGCTGCAGAAACTGCAAGCCCCTGTAATTGCGTACAATGAGCTGGCGAGTCGGGTGGTCCAGGTGCTATTTGAACAGGTGCATTTGCATGCCACAATACAGATGGCAAAGGCATTCACAGCCTTGATCACAATTCAAGCACAATTTACCCACACTGAGCCCTCCACTGTTCTCCAGACCTGCGCTGTTTGCCAGCATAAACAGAATGACCGATGCCAGACACTCCTTTGCTTGCCCGTGGCTTTTTTTCTCCCCAGACAGCACATGTCTGAATGTTCCCTTGCTGGAAAAACACTTTAAACCAGCCTAAAGTGGAGAGCTGGTCTGTTTTGCTAGTTTTAGAGGGGTTTTGGGCAGCTGACAGCTGCTCAGGTTGGGAGACCGAATTGCCAACCAGATAAACCATACTCTAGAGCAGCGGTTCTCAATTCTGGTCCTCGTGACCCCCCGCTCTGCACATTTTGTATGTGTCTCTTGTCACTTCAGATGTTTGTTCTATTCGACTGTAAGTGCCCTGCGTAGTGGACATCACAGGATATTCTGCCATGCTTCCAGTTTGAAGGGAGCGTATATGTTGCATTCAAAGGACATTAAAGAGTGCGAGACGTGGATTTAAACTGTATTTATTTACAGAGGTATATTATGTCACACTACTCTAGTAAGTTTCATCTGTGTGTGAAGACGCTGCAGGCCGTGGCGTAGCACAAATCTTCAACAGATTTCCCGTGCTCGGGGAGTAGGGAGCAGTGAACACTGTGTAGGGATCATGTCAATCAGAACACAGTTCATGCATGGAGCTCTCTTCTAATGAGCTGCTGATCTGAATCACGTATGTTAAATAAGAGAGACATGCAAAATATGCAGAGCAGTGGCACACGAGGACTGGAATTGAGAACCACTGCTCTAGAGCAGTTCCCAACACTGGTCCTGGAGGCACCCCAACACTGCACGTTTTTTCATGTCTCCTTAATCAAACACAGCTGATTCAGGTCATCAGCTCATTAGTAGAGACTCCAAGACCTGAAATCGGTGTGTCAGAGAAAGGAGACATGAAGAATGTGTAGTGTTGGGGTGCCTCCAGAACCAGGGATAGGGACCACTGCTCTAGACCAGCTTAAACCATCCATCAGGTTTTATATATATATATATATATATTATATAATTAGTTGGCTTTAGTTTTTTCTTTTATATATATTTTTTTCTTCTTTAACTATTTCTTCTTTTTTTTTTTTTTTTATAAATTTCCAGTTTATTTTTAGTATTATATTAGATTCAGTATTATAAAGAATAATACATTTTCCTTTCTTTAATGATTATTATTATTATTAGTAGTAATAGTAATAGTAGTATTTTAATACCTGGATGTTCTGGATGTTTTTTTTTTATGTAGTTCAGATTTTAGCTTCTGTGGACGATTGTTAATTCAGCCAAATTAATCAGTTAATGATAAAAAAAAAATGTCTTAAAGGTTCATTCATTTTTATATCAAGTTTAAATGTGACTTTTCACAAAAGTAAAATTATTTGCTGTCAGAAAAAAAAAGAAACATTAACCAGCTTCCTGTATGTTTTATGCATAATTTGGGATACAGCATAAAAATGCTGATGAAAACATGAAATGAAATTAAATAAATAAAACATATTAATCCAATTAATAAATACAATTGCATGAGTTTTATTTTTAAATATACTATGTATAAAAACCTGGAATTAAAAATATATGTTATTTTATTTAGTTTTTAGTTTTGGAGCCATGGAAATGTACAGTATTTTAGTTTCAGTTTTATTTATTTTAGGTTTCTTTTTACATTCAGCTTGTTCATTTTAGATTTAGTTAAACATAATAACCTTGATCTTGACAAATTCCAAGTCAAATCCCTTAAAAAAACAAATATTCCTAAAAGAACATTCTGGGAGTTTACTTCCTAAACCTTTAAAGGTTTCTTGTTCTTTTGCTGAAGGTGACATTTTAAACTTTAATGTGCCACTTCAAGAAAATAGAATTCAGTTATTTATGTATGATGGGGCTAGTTGTCCTCTGGCATTACTTTCCCCAGTCCTTCTTGTTGCAGGCATGGCTGCTCATGAGCGGCCTCAGAGAATTCCCACGGGCCGCTGGCCATAGGACTGGAACCAAATATGAAAGTCACCTCTCAGGTCAAAGTGACATCTCCAATCCTTCAGTTCAGGGCCATGCAGTTCAGCCTGGGTGCATGGTAAGGGAACGTGTGCTTTCCCTTCCAGAATGGCATAGATAAAGTAAGGCAGAATTGTTCTATGATTTTTTGATTTACTTTAAGCCATTTCTTTAATATTTTCCTCATTCCCAAACCATATAGTTAAAAAATCATCAGTGACGTTATTAAAAATATGCAAAATCAGCTGCTGGTCACAGACTGGATAATAGAACAACAACATTAGCAAAGCAATTGGGACACAGCCTTATATATAGATAAATATATTTAGTTGAAAAAAAAAAAAAGCTAAAGAAATCCTTGCAATTCATTACAATAAATAAATATATACAATTTTAATCGTTTATTATTATTATTATTATTATTTATTTATTTTTGCATATTTGGCTAATTTGAGTCATGTCAATTAGTTTACTTAATATGAAGAAAACCCACACTAGGTTTAAAAAACAAAACAAAACTGAAAAATCCATGTAATTATTTATTGTTCAGCAATCCTGACATTTACCCACATTGCGATAACATTTAAGACAAAAGATGTCGATTCAGCCATGTATTTGGGTGCGATTGGTGTAAAAACTTTAATTAGCTTAAAATCACAAAGGAAAATTCTAAAGGTTATCTTGTATTTTGTTTGAAAAAACAAAACAAAACAATATATATATAATAAATATTCGGTTAACATTTGTCTTATGAAGCCCCCAAATCTTAGGAAGGATATAAGAAGAATCAGCCAGTTTAATTTAATAAACCCCTGATGTGTTAAATTATGACTGGCAAAATACATAAAAGAAGAATAGAGTAAGATAATGAATTACAGCAATAGAAAAGAAAGTAAAGTGGGTGCTATATTTCTGCAATTTGTCATATCTCAGCTTCACTAGTCATAGCTAGTGAACCCAATTAAAAAGACAAAGACTTCCTAACTGCCATAAAGCTGTGAGAATGCATTCATCTCATTTTTCCAGACTATCTCTGTCACCATTCAGTCTCAGCTGTGAGCTGCCGAACGTCAAACATGTCGAGGGAATGACGATTGATGTGACGTCCGGGTCAATAAGGGTTTTTCCTTGTATGGTAGCACAGATCCGGTCTGTAATACAGCTTTTCGTTAGCATTCCCAGTCCTACACGCAGTCATTTTGCTCATGGTTCAGTTTCTTGAAGATGAGGATCCACACTAAATGTAAAATCTCACATTAAAGAGATAGTTCACCCAAAAAAATTATAATTCCTCATGTCGTTCTAAACCCGTAAGACCTTAAATGTAAGATATTTTTGATCAAATTCAAAAGCTTTCTGACTCTCCATCGTCAGCAAATCTACTGAAACGTTTTATGGCCCAGAAAGGAAGTATGGACATTGTTAAAATAGTCCATGTGACATCAGTGGTTCAACCTTAATTTTAGGAAGCTACGAGAATACTTTTTGTGCGCAAAGAAAACAAAAATAACAGTCCTTAGTCTTTAATCATGCAAATTATGCCATTTTCATGCAAGGTTTAAATTTAATGTCATGTGGTGTAACCATTAAATAAAAAGAAATACATTTGTTTCTTACACCTTGTTTACATACGAGTGTACACCTCTTAATCATTATTTTCAATAATGTTTCTAAATACATTTTTCAAGGTAAAAATATATTTTGACAAATATCATGAATTATTAACTAATGAATATCGTGACATTTTTGGGAAGTCACACCGCATGACATTTACATCCTGAACTAACCTTGCCTTGTCATACAAATCCAACACAATTTAATTAAGAAAACATTTTGTGCCGATCACACAAAACATACAAATTAATAATACAATTTTATTTACTTTTTTTGTGCATGTTGGTTTCACCACATGATTTTGTGGGCCCCACCACTTCACTTAAAAACTTTTTAAATATTAATAAGCAGTTTAATATTTTAAATACTTTTGTCCGCCAGATCAAAGTCATGTGCATCACCTAGTGATGGGAAGTTCGGATCATTTTACTGACTAACATTTCATTCATTTCAGCAGAATATAATTAAAATGTTACATGTTAATATCCAAATTCCCCAACACATCTATTTACTCAAACATTGATCACATTATATAAATTATAATGCAACCAAGCCCAAATTATAAGAAACAGAAATGATTAATTCATTGCTGGCTGTGCGGTCTGTTCACCTCACCTCCTGAGTCTTCGGTCGTTCGTACTTTTGTCACGTCACATCCCTGTAAAGCTGTAAAGGTAAATCCCTGTAAAGGTAAAGCTGTGCAGTCTTTACAGGAAAGAGAAATGATTAGTTCACCTCTCGAGTCTTCGGATCCGAGTCGTTCGTTCTTTTGTCATGTGACCGCTTCTCAGATCAGATCTTGAAATGTTGTGATATATAAAACTGATTTTTCCCATCATACGGATACATTTTAAAGCATTAACCAACTCTTTATTACCCCACTCATTATGGAAAAGAACCATCACATAAATTCACAAATTTATAAATTGTAAGAAATAAAAAGCTATAAAACTCAAATAAAATGATTTGAGACTAGAAAAAATACGTAACTGTAAGAGTAAAGAAACAAACTACGCGCTTGTTTGTAAGGAAGGTTGGGAATTATTAATAAATTTCTGTAATTTCCATTGCTGCTCTCACGTCACGTAACAAAAGAATGAACGACTCGAACCTGAAGACTCGAGAAGTGAACTAATAATTTCTGTTTTCTGTACAGAACCTATTGGATGTTGCGCATGCGCGGTCAACACAAAATGAACGAATCCCTTGCTGAGACAACTCGTCGTTCCCGTGTCATATTAAAGATTCGTTCATAATGAATGAATCGTCTAAGAACGACCCATCACTGCGAACCACAAAATCATGTAGCATGAAAGGAGATTTGTTAAATTAAATAATAAAATAAAATAAAAAAATACAATTTTATATATATATATATATATATATATATATATCGCTTATTAAAGAATTAGGACAAAAAAAGATCTTCATATCGACGCAGATGTCACATTAACAATATGAGATCTTTGTAAGAATTAGTTCATAAGAGGCAAAAACTGTCCAATCCAAAACCGTACCCCTCCTGAGCAGAGCTAGAAAAAGATCTCATAAAAATACTAGACTCAACAGGCGAGATAAAGCTGATTGTGGCTCCATTCCCAGACTCATCTCCACCAATCAGAGGGAAGATGATTGAGCCTGATTAGCCACAATCAAAGCTGGAGCTCAACCCTGACTGTCTGCTGACTTTGCAATCGATGTCTGGCTGACTCGACCAGCAAATTTGGGCCTGAACAGCATTGAGATACTATCGCCCTCCTACTTCCACAAGCTCTAATGCCTCCGTAGAAGAGCATGGCATTTCTGGACTCACCCGGGAAGCCTAAGCATCTCCCTTCAGCTGGATGCATCCCAGCAGAGACTGCAAATGGATCTAAAGAGGAATAATTCGGAATTGGCTTCTCTCGTGGGGTTTTCTTGTCAGGGCTAAAATAGCCTGACTTTTTTTTAATCAATGGCCTGACTGCAATGATAACAGGATTAGGGGACCCGATCCAACCGAGTGTGGGCTGGACAGGTTTTGAGAGGTGCTACAATGCCTGGAAAGGCCAGGACGTACAAATAATGAAGAGGAGAAAGGTCAGTGGTAAACACAATGGTTCACGTCACTCAACAACCTTCAGTGGACAAACAGCAGGAAGCTGATGTCTTCATAAAAAGATGGATTTCCGTCCATCCTCAAAAACAAGATGTTAATCAGGTATGTGGTCAGATCTTCAGAGATAATTTATTGCTGTTCATCCAATCAAAATGTTGCATCCGACTATATTTTTCTATCAAGTCATTTTCAGTCCTAATTCTGCAGTTATGTTTGTATTTACAGTCTTTCCTGTTGATTTGCTAAATGCTTGTCAATACAGGAGTAAAGGCTGATTCGTAAGGAGGCACTGAACCGCGAGGTGAAGAATAATGTAAGTGTCTTAATCGATTCTAGAGTCTACTTCCTCCAAAAAATATTTTTCTCTGTAATTTTTGTTGACTTATTTTTTTTCTCCTTTAAAAAAAAAAGATCAAGCATCAACTGAAAAGGACGGAAAAAAGCTCGCTAGCTAACAATCAGCATCCAGTGCCATCCTTACCTCAGCCACCAGCTTCCCTAACCCATAAATAACAGACAAAGAAATTAGGACAACATTTTTTTAACCGAAAAAAAGGATATTTATTGTAAATGCTTGGGAAAGAGCGTCCAGCTACATTGTTCACAATTTATCTTTTTGTGTTTCATCAGAAGAAAGTCAGATGTGTTTGGGACGACACTAGGGTAAGTAAATGATGACAATTTCTGATTTCATATTTTTGGGGGAACTATTCCTTTCAGAGTTTGTCAGAAGAAGAGCTACGGTATCTGTGTATTTGACTATATGCAGTGTACTGTATTATTGAAATATTAGAGAGCAGAAACCTCTAGACTAACGAAAATAGGCTTTCCATGTAATAAAATTATCCGCTTCTTTTATTTTAAACATATTAGAAGTATAAGACACAACATTTTTTTTAACCGAAAAAAAGGATATTTATTGTAAATGCTTGGGAAAGAGCATCCAGCTACATTGTTCACAATTTATCTTTTTGTGTTTCATCAGAAGAAAGTCAGATGTGTTTGGGACGACACTAGGGTAAGTAAATGATGACAATTTCTGATTTCATATTTTTGGGGGAACTATTCCTTTCAGAGTTTGTCAGAAGAAGAGCTACGGTATCTGTGTATTTGACTATATGCAGTGTACTGTATTATTGAAATATTAGAGAGCAGAAACCTCTAGACTAACGAAAATAGGCTTTCCATGTAATAAAATTATCCGCTTCTTTTATTTTAAACATATTAGAAGTATAAGACAAAATAAAGCCGATGAGCTCTGAGCACCTAGATATGAAACCCTCCATCTCCTGTGGCACAGAAATCATAAAGATAATGAAAGTAAAAATTCCACCACTCCATTCCATCCATCCATCCATATGTCTATTCTATGTCTATCTGTCTCTCTTAACATTGTATAGACCTTGTATACAGTTTTGAATGTACAAAAGCCAAACAGCCTTGAAGGCATTTAAGTATTTATATCCGTCAACTTTTAGACGAGGCTTGTCAAACAAACAACAGTTTGTCTTGATGAACCTTACCTTTCTAGTGCACATTGTGTTTATCATCTGAAAGAAGGTCACTGAACAATGCATTTGCCTTGACTTGGTCGATAGATTCATTTATTATTCAAGAGTAACTTTTAGTGTAGAACAACTATAGTGGGCAGTAACTGTTGATGTTAGGTCTTTGATATTGGCTAATGTGAGCTGACAGTCTATGTGACACAGGAAAAACAATGGCCTATTAGAGCTCAAAATTCAACAATTCCAATCAAGTTAAAGCAAAGTAACCTTCGGTAACCTATATATATATATATATATATATATACACACTTCATGTATATAAATTACATAGCATTTTTTTCTGCAGTAAGGCTTTAGATTTGAAAAGAAAGATGAGAGCATCTTTCAGAAAACTGAGGGATCACTTCACTCACAGAAAATTACTCCTGTGCTGTAATAAAGGCAACTAGAATTGACTTCAATGACATTTTGAACAACATCACACCGGCTGCTCAGCGTGGCTCTGCATTGAACTGACACTGAATGACACTGTTCTGTTTGCTGGAGAAACATGTGCACTTGACAAAAGTCATTCCTGACTGAGCAGCCTCTGGGAGACAAATAATAATTCTGAGCAAAACACAAAAACAGCTGTACTGGACACGGACCAGCATTTCAAAGCAAATCCGTTATCTGTCCAATGAAATGTATTTTGACTGTGAAATGCCACAATTTTGAAAAGCACTTAACCAAGTGAGCCGTTATAAATCAGTGATTCACATGAGACAGGTGTTGTTTGTATCCATTATTGTTCAAAGTGAGATTGTTTTTTTGTCAAAGAACACATTTTGCACAAATTTCTGCAGTATTTTTGGTTTGTACATAATATTTTCGTCTCAATTTTCTCGCTATCTCAACTTACCAAACTTTTTCTTGTGATCTTGACTTAACATTTCTCAGATCAACTGCGAACAATATGTGGCATGTAGAAAAGTTAGGTTACTTCCAGAACAAGAGAAAACAACATGTGTGGTGTTGAGATTACCAGAAAATAAAGTTTAAAACAAACAAACAAAAAAGTTTTTATAAGTTCTGTTAGTTCGTTCATTTCCAAGTTCTGAAAGCCATCACGGGTGTTAAAACAAGCCTCAGTGAAGTATTTTAGTTTTTGAAACCTTCCACTCACACTTCACTTCACCGTACTTGGAGGGCTCAGTCTCTGGCAATAACAAACTGTCACCTGTCCTATCAAGATCTTCTGTGGACTTCTCCAGCAAATGAAAATGTAACTCGACAGGCAGCTCAATTTCGTTCCCAGTCTCCTGTGGATGGCATGCACTCCAGTGCTTTTCACAGTTCACTGAATGGAGAGCAAAAGTGGCAGTCACCTGATATCTGGAACGGGTAGCGTATTGTCAGAGATGCCTGCTTTCACCTTCTAATGGCCCCTTGGACAGTTAAGTTTCTGTGAGAGAAGACCTTCCATTCAATTGCACCACAAAAAGTGGTGCTGTCAAGCAATCCCAGCAGAATAGAAAATTGCCACATTTATTTCATATTGTAATGTTTTTAACAAGCGTATCCCTAACAAAGGCCCTCAGGACCCCATGTTTGGTGTAGAAAAGAGGAAAAATTTGGTACAATCCAGGCATCTAGTTTGTTTAATATCAGCAATTCTGTAACAAACGTCCATTCAAAGTATTAAACTTGTACATTTAATTTCCGTCACCTTAAGTAATGATAAGTAATGTCATATTAATTAATTACCAACCAGACTGTTTTGACCATTTCAGCTAAAAATGGAAAACTTTTTATGCATTTTGGCCGTTCATTTACATTACAACAAAATTTGAAAACCATTATCGTCTCTGTGTAAACTACGAAAACTTGAAATTGTGAAAACTTTGATGTCATGCACATGCGTATTATGTGTTAAGTCTATAGGAATGCATATGTGCTCGGGCTCTGATGAATTCAGTGATTCATCAGACTGTTTTGACCGTTTCAGCTAAAAATGGAAAACTTTTTATGCATTTTGGCCGTTCATTTACATTACAACAAAATTTGAAAACCATTCCAGACTGTTTTGACCATTTCAGCTAAAAATGGAAAACTTTTTATGCATTTTGGCCGTTCATTTACATTACAACAAAATTTGAAAACCATTATCGTCTCTGTGTAAACTACGAAAACTTGAAATTGTGAAAACTTTGATGTCATGCACATGCGTATTATGTGTTAAGTCTATAGGAATGCATATGTGCTCGGGCGCATAGTGTTTCTTTAGAAAGAGACATCGCCAACTACTGGCCTGGCATGCATAATACAGTGCTTTTAGTAGTTTTTGCGTATCCGTGTGAATGGGGATGTTGTTTTGACAACATTGTCATCTGTACACAAAACTTTTCGAAAACATAAAGGAAAAACATTTCTGGTTTTTAGTGCGACCGTCGTGTAAACATGCCCTGAGTTCTTCTTTTTTTGTGTATATCTTATACTAAATTTGTTTCACTAAGTCCCATATCAATGAAACTGCATTCATAATGGGGTTCAGCTAGACTAGGTGCAGCCAAACCTGATAACTGCGAGCCTAGTTCAATAAAATCACCACTTAAATAGAACTTTTCAACAGCGTGGAGTTGATTTCAAGGTCTTACAACCCATTATGCCAAAGGTGAAAGAAGTTCCAGAAACCATGAAGAGGAAGGTGATTGAAATACATCAGTCTGGGAAGAGTTACAAAGCTATTTCAAAGACACTTTGACAAAGAACCATAGTGAGAGCCATTATCTCCAAATGGAAGTGTCCGACCTTCTAAAAGTCCTCTAAGTGCACATTGACGATTGATCCAGGGAGTCACAAAGAAACAAGGACAGCATGGAAGGAAGTGCAGGCCTCTTTTGGATCAATTAAGGTCACTATTTATGACTCCACTCCATTCAAAAGACACTGGCCAAAAATCGCATCTGTGGAAAACAGGTGATGTGAAAACCACTGCTAACCCAGAAGAACACAAAGGACCAGATTTACTAAACAAGGCAAATTAGTGCAAGAGCGCGAATCAAAAAAAAAAAAAGCACCAATGAGAGTGGAAAGTTTTGGTGATCAGGTGATCTACTGACAATGCGAGAAATAAAGAAGACATGCAACATCTAATTTCCATAATGACCAATACAATCCTCCTAGATTGCACCACTCTGTGGTGCCTCTTCCTGGCAGCAACAATTGCAGCCATGTCAAGTGCAAAATGGGTGAAGACATGCTTATTTGGGGGTGGTAAATAATGACACAAATACCATTATACTGACTACCGCAAACCTTAGTAAATCATGTTGCATGATTAATTTAAATACTCTTCTCCCATAAATTTTGCGTCTGAAAGGAAATATGCAATATGCATTAAAGCCAGCCACAAAAAATAACTGTCCACACCTTTTCATCACTAATTTTTAATTGTGCGTCTTTAGTAAATCCTGACAGTACTTTTTTTAATGGCAAAAGAGGATTTGCACTGGCACAAGCTGTTAGTAAATCTGGCCCCAAGTCTTGTCTGAATTTTGCCAAAACACACTTTGATCATCCTCAGACATTTAGAGAAAATGTTTTGTGGACTGACGAGTTGAGAATGGAACTGTTTGGAAGACAGGGGTCCCGTTAAATCCAGCATAAACCAAGCAACGAATTCCACAAAAAGAATATCATACGTATGACCAAGCATGGTGGAGGCAGTGTGCTGGTGTGGGGAGGCTACGCTGTTTCAGGGCCTAGGCAACTTGCAGTACTTGAAAGGAAACATGAATTCTGCTCTCCAGAAAATCCGAAAGGAGAATGTCCGGTCTTCAGTTTCCAAGTTCAAGCTCAAGCGCGACTGGATTATGCAGCAAGACAATGATCTCAATTGGCAGGACCTTAAACGGGCAGTAAACGGACAGAACTAATGCAGCTCTGCAAAGACAATGGGTCAAAATTCTACCACAGTGCATGAGAGACTGATCTCTTGCAGGTTGCCTTTGTTTTATGTTGTATTTAGTTTGAAGATCTGAAACTATACTGTATGAAATATATACACAAAAAAACCCTCCGAAAAATTAGGATGGGGCATATATGTTTTCACAGCACACAGAACAACTTTGCCAACCATAGAAAAAACACCCAGAAATAACTGTGACACAATTTTTGCATGGGAAGCACCACTCACATTTTCTTCAGAAAATCTAGCTTAAATTTTGCTGTTTCAGCACAAGGATTTTATGTAGCAGTGCACCGCCTTGTTTCTACATTCAGCATTTCTCTCTTCAGTTATCCAGAGAGTCACTAACCAGACAAATCTGACCAAAACTGGTTAGCATTGAAATATTCAATATCTCATTAATAGCGGACTGTGACGAGTGGGGCGGGGCCGAGAGCCGTGGGAACGGAGCGAGGCCGGTGGAGGTAATCATAATGAGCGACACGTGCGTGCTAGTCGTCCGTGAGGGGCTGTCGCGCTATTTTCAGTTTTGTGTTTATTTTGTTATTAAATTATGTTTAAATGTTCGCCGGTTCCCGCCTCCTCCTTCCCCGAACTACGAACTTTGTTACAATGGTGCTGAAACCCGGGAGGAAGGAGGGACATGTCCGATAGGGAGTGGAAGAGTCAGCACCGTTCACCAAGAGGCCAGAGCCTGCTGCCGTCCTCCATGTTTGGGGAGGAGCAAGGAACGGGGTACTTGCTACCGGCTGCTCTCGACCAGAGGAGCCATCGCCGTCCGCTAGGAGGCGGAGGAGCGTCGGGCCGTCCACCAAAGATGTCTAGTGCCATCGCATGGCACCGCGAGTGAGAGCCTCTCAGCTGGTTGAGGACCAAGCGGCAGTGTCCGGGAACCGGGCCGAGGATTTTTTTTCTTTTCCTCTCTCGTCTCTGTCTCTCCTCATCCTTCCGTCTCTTTTTCTCTTGCCTCGTCTGTCCTTACCCCCAGGTACGCCGTGGCCGCTGTGATCGGCTTCCCTGGAGGGGGGAGGGGGGGAGTAGAGCGCAGACTCGGGAGTACCCCCCAGCCTGCGAGGGGCGATGGGGGTATGTGACGAGTGGGGCGGGGCCGAGAGCCGTGGGAACGGAGCGAGGCCGGTGGAGTTAATCATAATGAGCGACACCTGCGCCACTCACCGGTCTCGAGTCCTAAGGAGGAGCTCCGGAAAGATAAAAGGAGGAGCGACGACAGTGAAGGACGAGGGAGGACCAGGCCAGGACTATTTATGTTGATTTGGTTATGTTTGTGCGTGGTAGTCGTCCATGAGGGGCTGTCACGCTATTTTCAGTTTTGTGTTTACTTTGTTATTAAATGATGTTTAAATGTTCGCCGGTTCCCGCCTCCTTCTTCCCCGAACTACGAACTTTGTTACACGGTCAATTTGACGGGCTTGAAAAAGTGATTGAAAGTGGTTTAGCTTGTGAAATGTGTGCAGAGCTCAAACCAAGGGAAGTGTGAAGAAGAGTATTAAATGGTATATAAAAGTTATATTAAATATTAAAGAGTATATAAAAGTGGCGTGAAGAAAGTTGGAAATGATTCATAGGGCAAATACTTAAAACGACAGCAGTGACTATTAGAAAACATGTTCTGGCTTTTAGCGCCAAGGTGCCATGGCATTTTTCTGTGGGATCAAACAAACAATTCCTGACAAAATCAATTCGTTTGGGGCATTTGTGTAAGGCTTAATCAATAGGTTTTTTTTTCTCTCTGCAAATGATGCGTTGAGCATCCAGCCTCAGCTAATCCCTGTCTAACTGCTCTAATAAGCCTCCGCTCCACTCCAAACATGTATGCCTTGCTATTGATTTTTCTTACCTTGTACGGATCCTGCCCACCCAGACTGCATCTCTCAGAGTGTTTTCCTTCCTGACTGGCTGCCCACCTGTCTGCTTACGACATGGAAAGACCAAAAATCAGTCCCGTCATTTGCTTGGCCCAATCAAAGTTGCACTTTTAACACCTTCAGGAAATAAATGACATTTTGTGTAAATTTTCAAGTGATCATGGCAGCATTCACTTGTAAAATGATGATTAAATGACAGAAAATCAGAATCAGAATCAGAAAGTGCTTTATTGCCAAGTATGTTTGCTGGTCTTCAAGATGGAGTTTTGTACTATGCAAATTTCATCAAGTAGATATTTTATATAGGTGCATTTGCGCAGATACCTGATTTGCATAATACTTTCAGTGACTCGGGTGTTAAAGCAATGCAGACAGCATATGTGACTAAATGCTAAATTTCTTATTCCACTGTACGGGTCTCTTTCATCTCTGCTTGTCGTCCCCCTGAATCCAAACACAAATGAAGCGAAACCTTTCTGTACCCTCAGAGCTATTTTTAGAGCTTTCTCACTCACCCAGTTACCTCAGGCTTCTGATTTCATCTTCGGCTGGATCCTTTTCAGATAAGAGAATGACATCAAACCACCTGTACATTATATGCTATATTGAGCATTAGTTGTCTTTGGGAGGAACAAGATAGTGAGGAACAGAGAAGAAAAATGGGTTTCTGGCCATAAAATGTATGTGTGTTTTCTAAAAGACAAAGGCTTCTTTATCTGTGTAAGGCCAAATAGTGATAATCCTTACCGTAAATAGATGTCTACTCTAGAGGGTGTCTAACTGTTTGGACAGGGTTGACATCCCACAACAGATGGCCCTTTTCATGAAAAGGTCACAATTAGGACTTGAACACTGAGGTCGAGACAAATGATCAGTGAAAGGAGGTGCTTAATCGTGTTCGTTTACCTAAGGTAGTCGAACTACAATTAATATATGAGCTGTTTCTGAACCTTCTTACATATGGAAGCTTGTTTCCGCCACTGGATAAAAAAAATTAAAAAGGAAATTATTCATTTTTATCTCACAATTGTAAAAAAAAAATTCTCACAATTCAGTTTTTTTGGTTTCTGCCACAAAATAAAAAAAGATAATTATGACGTCTTAGCTCACAATTCTGACTTTTTTTTTGTGCAATTGTGATTTTTTTTTTTTATCTCACAGTTTGGACTTTTTTCTCAGAACTGTAGGTTTATATTGCAATTCTGCATTTATATCTCAGAGTTCTGAGTTTATATCTCGCAATTCTGAAAAAAAAAAATCAAGTTGCCTTTTTTTTTTTTTTTATCCCGTGGCAGAAACGAGTTACCAAGTTAGGATATGCCTGAATACAATTTAAAACTCTGAGGGATTTTGTTGCTTTTTAGCAAAAACAGTAACTTATTTAAATAAAATAAAAAAATAAAAAAGAAAGAAAAAAAGAAAAAAGGGGGTAACAGTAACATGGTTTGTGGTTATTAATTCATGAGAAACACATTTTTTAGAAGTAATAGCGAAGTAATAAGAATAATTTTTCTTGAACGGTTCAGCATCACATATGCAGTTAACGCTATAATATTTGTAATAAAAAATTTATTATTTAGTTCTGGCCATGCTAGGAAGAGTCCAAATGATGTCACCTCATTTTCCCCCCCTCAATATTTCATGTTTGTGGGGAAAAATCATGTGATAACCAGCTTGCACGCAAAATGTGGGACACAGGTAAATACTGTGGTTTTTCTACAATTATTTGAATATCAGTTCAGCAGACTATATCAAAATGACAACATTTTTTTTATTGTTTCCATTTTTGGATAACAGTCTTGTAAAACTAGAATCTGGACTTATTAGTCTTGTCATAAACATGGAGCATTTGGACTCTTCCTTGTATAACAGTCTGAATCATTCAGACCCTCTTCAGGTTTTGGTCTTAAATGCTTAAAATCAACCTACTCAGGTAATGGCCTGGACTCACACTTGAATGAGCTGGTCTTGACTTCACCTATTGAATACTGTTGAAAGCTAATTTGTACTCTGTTTGTGGAAAGTGCCAGATACTCTCTACACCCCTTCAGTAAAGCTGCCTTTCGCTAGTAAGAAGTGTTTTTCTAAATGGTTGCCATAAAGATGAATACTGCCGCTCATCACCTTTAATATCCCATCCTGTGGGGACATAAAGTTGTAGCCCCACGCACTTGTACTCTCTCTCTCTATATTTAGCACTTACCAACTAGATTAGTTTCCCAAGTAACAATTTCAAAAAACCATACGCTTCCTATTTCTTTGCAGAGGCTTGTTTGGATGTGCTTATGCTGTTGATTTGTTATGAACCTAATTTGGTTTAATTGGGCAATTAACCAGAATTGTACAGGGGAAACAAGAGGGCTTTGCCTCACCAGATTAGAGGTTATTACCGTCAGGCAGTTTAGGGACAGCTTGTAGTCCTGTGAGGCCCCCTCCCTTCACCTAGGCTTAATACCTTATTGTCACAGGCAATTGATAGCTTCTCTCATTCACCCCGTAATTGTTCAGAGGCCAGAGGAGAGATAAGTCTTGAAATGTAATTAAACATGACCTTTCTCCGATGCAGACTCCCAAGACTTGACGACCATATTGTGCAAAAATGTAAATAATGAAAAGATAATGAGACTTAAATGGACTGATAATCACCAGTTGGGGGTGGATTTGTTCGCTACGGTTTGGCCTCTACCCAGTTCTGAGACGTTCACTGGGTGGTTAATGTAATCCCAACCAAGTTCTGCATCCTGAACTAAACTGCAGAACTGTATGTGCACATTGCTCTTCATGCTAATGCTAATGTGTGTAAATGAGTGGTATTCAAATACAAATTTTGCTTCAAAACATTTTACATTGGGCATCAAGTGGCGTCCCAAAACAACACCAATCCCGTAACCCAGGGGTGTCCAAACTTGGTCCTGGAGGGCCACTGTCCTGCAGAGCTAGCACCAACTTGCCTTGACGCACCTGCCTGGAAGTTTCTAGTATGCCTAGAAAGACCTTGATTTGATGAGGTGTGTTTAATTGGGGTTGGAGCTAAACTCTGCAGGACAGCGGCCCTCCAGTAGCAAGATTGGACACCCTTGCTGTAACCAGTATTTAATGTAGTCTGGATCCTTTTTTCTTTCTTCAGGGTTGATTTCAATAGTATTACACAAAAATTCTGATGGGATGCATGATCTTTGATGTCAAGAACAAAATATTTACTCTTTTGTTCCCCCTCCTGTGTATGACCCTGTCAAAACAGACATGTGACCCATTTTCGGTTGTGACCCACTGGTTGAGAATCACTGGCGTAAATGGAGCAACACATGGCAATAAAACACTTCAGCTGCTTTGCCAGGATGGGAAACCAGAGAATTGCGTCATCATCTGCTTTCATCTACGTGTACCAGAGAAGACAGGCTGAAGAATAATGTGGTGTCTCCAACAGGATGAAATAAATCAACCGTATCTCACTATCAGTGAGTTTTGGCTGGGAAACATTTGTTCTGACTCCTGTGTTTAGTGAATTTGCTCAAAGGGAGAAAAGAGTCAGAGACAGAGAGAGAAAAATAAAGTGGATGAAAGTTCCCAGAACGAGATCGCATAGCTGGCCCCAGGTGCACCACTGTTCCATTCCCCAGCAGAGAGTAGCAAGCAGAAGACAGTACAATGATTGTGGCCTGCAGACGGGTGCTATTATGGCAACCAAAAGAGGAGGTGGGGTGGGGGGTGAAATTACATGATCAGGTTTTCAATGAAAGAGGAGCCGGTAATTTGCAGAGGCGGGTGAAAGGACGAGGAAGAGAAATGGCAGAAAGAGAGAACGTCAGTTGGAATATACTGTCAAAATGGGCAGCTAGGACAATCTGTAAACATTTCCATTATTGCTCAAATCCCAAAGCAAATCATAAAGCCCCTGGCTAGCGATTGGAGTGATGGCTTCGCCTGTCGATTTGGTGCAAGGGGTCGGCTACTTTAATTGCAACCGGATCTGTTGCTTTGAGTTATTACTCAATTACTAACGAAAGGTGTTGACTGTTGGTCTCCGTCAGGGCTGCTCAGGGATTTCGTAGTTCCCACATAACCATAACATCCAAATGTTGGTTATAACATCAGTCTGAAATGGGATCTATTTCGAGACAGACATGAAGAAATCACTGCACGGCACGCTGAAATCCTTTTCTTTAAATTTGCATCTAAAAACTCTCATGTAAACATGACTTTCCACCTCTACGCTCCTCAAAGCCCGAGGCTGGAGACTATCGACATTTACATAACAGTATATGTACTTAAGAGGCAAGATTCTGCCTGACAAATCCCAGAGAATATGGATAAGCACAATATATTTCCTCTTTTTGTTGGTTTGAGAACCTTTTGGTTTTCTGTCATGGAGAATTTATTTACTAGTCCCCGAAGCAGACATATAGTGCCCTTGCACCTTCGCTCAGAGAAATGTTTGACATTTAGCTTGTATATATGTTTGGGTCTTCTGTATCTACGTGTTTTAGAAAGGCCAGAGACCCACTGTGAACCTTTGGCTTTCAAAAAGGGTGAACTTTCTGAGCTCAAACTGAGACGATGGCTCCTTTTTCCCACGCTTTTTCATGTCTCCTCCCTACAGGAGAACAAATGTGGAGGAGGTGGAGAGGCGTGGTGTGGTCTGAAGCCAAAGAGGTCAAGTCAAGCAGACATTCTTTCCTCTGTCTTCTAGCGCCTACCGCCGAGCCTCCCACTGGATGATTCAACCCACGGGGGACTGACTTTACAGGAGCCGATCAATAATGTCACTTTTAAGAGGGAAGAATCTGAAAGGTGCTTTGAAAGATCGACTTAAGGGCTGTGGGTTTATCTTGCAACACTCAAGCATTAGATAACCATTGGGCGCCAAGAAACAAGGGTGGGGGGGTGATGGAAGCAGGACAGAAAAAAAAAATCCCAGGGTACCTGTGGGAAAAAAAAGCCATCTTCCAGATATTTGGGTCAAGATCGGCAGACAATAAATAATTTGACGTGCCTTTGAAACAAAGTCTTTCAGAATGTACGGACTGCTGAATTGTACACTTTCCTCATCAAAGACGCACTCACTTTTTCGACAGTTTAAAGCAAAGACTGAGTCATACGAATCTGTAAATACAGTATGTGCTGCAGGCCAAGTTGAGGAAAAAGACAAAACAAGTTAGCCTTGTTTTCGTTTGTGTCGCTAGAAATAACAATTGGGAAATTTCCTGATAAATTGCACAAGTTTCTGAACAGGAAATAATTACCAGTACAAATTATATCTGGAACTCTTTCAAGTTTTAATGGTGGAATATGAAATTAATATTGATTTACCTGAAATGAGCTATTGTTGTTATTGAGAGGGCACTTGGACTAGGGGAGGGGTGTCAAATCCTGCTCCTGGAGTGACAGATCATCCGGATTTAACTCTAAACCTGCCCCAGCACACTTTCTTGGAAGTTTCTAGAGATCCTGAAGACTTAATTAGCATGTTCAACTGTGTCTAATAAGGATTGCAACTAAACTCTATAGGTTAAAGGGTTAGTTCACCCAAAAATGAAAATTAGCCCATGAATTACTCACCCTCAAGGCATCCTATGTGTATATGACTTTCTTCTTTCAGACGAATCCAGTCAGAGTTATATTAAAAATTGTCTTTGATCTTCCAAGCTGTTTAATAGCAGTCAGTGGGTGTTGCAGTTCATCAGTCCAAATGAAGTGAAATAAAGATCATCCATCCATAATAAAAAAGTGTGTGGGGGGGGGTGAACAAAGACCTCCTTTGCTACGAATCGATGCGTTTTTGTAGGAAAAATAACCATATTTAAAATGTAATAATCCATTTAATCTAGCTTGCTCTCACTGTTGTACACGGAAGCAAATCCGGGCGGATGACGTAGGACGTCGGCGATGCACATGCGCTGCTCAGAAGTGACGAACGCGGAAGCGCAGGGGAGAGATCAAAACAAAACACCGGTCACTTATTAGAAGTACAAAACAAGGATTTGTAAAGAAGAATGTCGGAGGATTTCGATATAAGCCAAGAGGAGACTGGTTTTCCTTTGCTAAAGTTAGGAAACTTTGCTTCCTTTGCTCCTGTAAACAAACATTGGTTTTCATGAGACTTACTGGCGCATGCACAACGCCGACATCTTACGTCATCCTCCCGGAGCTGCTTCCATGTACAACTGTTGGTGCAAGCTAGATTAAAGTGTGAGTTAAAGGGTGAGGAAATAATGGGCTAATTTTAATTTTTGGGTGAACTATCCCTTTAATGGCTCACCAGGAGCAGATTTGAACACCTCTGGAAGAGTATGTTTAATTCATTACTCTTACATGCACACCAGAGATGCAAGAAATATATCAGTGTATTCCTAATTTATTTATATGTGCAGAGCCGTCAGTAAGCAGGTTTCTACACACCTTTCCGTTTCTACAGTCTGGGCTTTTTTCCCCCATGAACATTCACAGGAAGTGTGAAACCATTTACTCGTGACCACTTAAACAGCGTAGGAAAAATAGTATTTGTATTTACATGATGTTTCAGAATGCTGCTTTCAACAAAAAGCCTAGAATAAACCATTTTCTTAATTTTCATATAAACGTAGTCATTAACAAATCTGCCATCTAAAAGTCTAATTTGTTACATAAAATGTTTATTTTGTCCTTTGTTCAAGGTATAGAACTGGACCTAGAACTTATAGAAAGAACTGGATATATCCACAGTATCTTTTTTCATGTAAAGATTACGCAACCTATTTTTTAAACTATATGGCTTTGGATATTATGTTCTATACCAGCGAAACATCTTTTAATGTAGCTGTTGACATTTTGCTGAACCTACCAACGTTGTTCGCTCGCAACTGTGCCTTTTCCTAAACTCCCAGAGGAGCCTTTACTGTAGAGCAAGCTTTATACTGCACAATTATTCAATGTCTTTGCGACAAAACACACCTTTGTCTGTAAGTTGAGCACAACCACTCATTCGAGCCTCTGCTCTTTATATAAATAGATCCTTTATCTATACACTGCCCCATTATAAAAGGTTTCCGTTCCAGAGAAATCACCTCCCTACAGCAGAGAAACCAATTCACCTGCTTGATGTCCTTCTTCACCTCTTCTTTTTCTTTCTCGGGCAACCCAAACTTGCTATTCTTATTCCTCCTGTTAGGGCTGAGAACAATTTAACTGTGGCCATTCTTCACTTAGCAACCCAGTGACTTCCTCTTAATCGGTGTCTCTTTCTCGTTTAAAGCTGTTGCCATCAGTATTTGTTGGGTTGATGAGGGAGGTGATTTGGTCCTTGGCAACTTAATGATCAATGAACAGCAGTATTTGCAGTATATAGTTGCAAAGTGTTCATTGCTGTGTGTTTACTTGGGCTTTGCAAAGCTGTTGCTAATGTGTTCTGATCGGTTTCCAGTATGTTGATATGTGGTTGCTAGTGTGTTCTGGGTGGTTGCTAGGGATTTGCTATGCGGTTGCCAAGTTGTTCTCATTTTTTTTATGTGATTAATTTTTGTGGTCTCCTTGCTATGTGGCTTCTAGTTTTTTTTTTTTTTTGGTGGTTGTTAAGGTGTTCTTTTAGCACATTGCTACCCATACAAACCCAATCCCAAAGGTTTTCAGATACATTTTTAAATATATTTCAATATATAAAAAATGGCCAAAAAATATATTGATATTTTGGATATTAAAATATATTTACATTAATATATGTTTGATATGTTTAGCATGTTTTTAGTATTTTTCTTGATCAGGGAACTGATTGCTGCTCAACTTCTTCATGGTCAATAAACAGCATAATCTCATGGTTCGGATACTTGTAACCACTTGTTATCGATCCCCACCGTGAACGATAACAGTGCATTTATACACAATAAAAAGAGTACTGAAAAGCATGCATGCTCCTCTTTGAAACCACAAAAGTTTCAGAATAAAGTAAAGGTCAGGCATCTTGAACAGATTTGTGTGCAAGATAAAGGTGCCATCTTGTGCTTTGAACCAGCATTGATTCTTGTGTTTGATGTATAAGTGAAGCGAAAGGCTTTGCCCTTAGTCCTTAGAAAGTTCTTCTGGAAGTGATTTTATGGGAAACAAGCAATAAGACAAAGGTTACCACTGGAGTACTACATCCATCAGCTTCCCTTTAAAGATGTTTAAACGAGTTTTACCCATAATACTTTTGACAAATATGTTGGTCTCAAACTTGGTCACACTCATATGGCCCTCAGGTGTTTTTGAAGGGACGAACACTTTATTTTGCCCATCCAACTGAAATATCACATGCAAATTGATTGTGTTTTTGGTCCTTAAATATATAAATAACCGACTGTTAACCTAGTTCATTATGTTTCTGGTCTCTTAATGGTACTGCTACCTCCACTCAAGCATTATTGTTCCACTAAACAAGCAGAGCAGGTATGAGGATGAAATGAGCCAAACAGCGTTAAACTGTACCAATAACTACATATAGTTACAATATATGAAATACATGACTTTAAAACACTTGTATTTGTTATAATTGGCCCCCCCAAGGGGAACAGCACTTTATTAGTAGAGCTCAGGTCTATTGAATTTGAGACCCCTAAGATAGATAGATAGATAAATGATTTTAAATCAGTTATCATACGGTCAATATCATTCTCAACATAGTTCAGCCAAACCATCTGCCACAGGACAGATCATAGTCTAAAGGGGTGTTTAAATCGTTCTCAGCTAAAATTGGAAACGTTTTTATGCGTCTTGGGGGCCTGAAAACATAAATTTGGAAAGTATGTTTCAAGTTTTCAACAAACATTTTTTTTGCCTCATTGTAAACTACAAAATGCAAATTTGTGAAACCGTGACGTCGTGTACATGTATTGTGTGTTCGTGTCATGTTTCTTTACAAAGTGACATCGCCCACTACTGGCCTGGCTTGAATAATACAGCATTTTTGCATATCAGTGTGAACAGTAATTGTTTTTGACAACGTTATCATCTGTTCGTGAAAAACGCAAAGGAAAACGTCTCCGTCTTTAGCTCTTTGTTGTAATGTAAACATACTCTAGACGAGTTTGTGGCAAAGAAAATTGACAGAATATTAAAAAAAATATTTTTTAGGGTTTGTCAGCCCTAGTTTTTAACAGTAAGGATAAAAAACTAATCTGCATGTAGTTTTGTGAAAAAAAAAGAAAGAAAAAAAGAAGTAATGAATAGTGTATGTGTTCATGTTTCCTTGATAATATTTTAATAATCTGCTTTGGCTTCAGTCTAGTGATAATATAAAAAACAATTATTTAATTTATGTACTAACCAATTATTTAATTTAATTATATATGTTTAAATGATGCACATTTTATGAATGGGTCTGTAAACAATATTTTACAGTCTTCTGTTCCACCAAAGAAAGGAGGTTTTTTGGATTTGAAACAACATTAAGGTACGTAAGTAACTCCTACACACTCAGAAAAAAAGGTACAAAAGCTGTAACTGGGGAAGCATATTTGTAAAAGATACACTTTTGTACCATATTTACAGCTAAAGGGCTTACATACTGGTGCCTTAAAAGCACATATTGGTCTCTAAAATGAATGTATAAGAGTATAAACAGAAGGGCAGTGCAGTTCATATTTTATGATTTTTAATGCAAACATGAGCTTAACAATCAAGGGCAGGTGACAAAGGACTCTCTATGTCTCTCGCGTTTTATTTACCCCCGCCTCATTCAGCATCAAGTAATATTACTCACTAATAGTGGAAGCCATTCGCGAACTCTTTAATCAAGAAAGACATGACTGGACTAAATAATGAAGATCTGAAGGACCTCCAACATTGATAGTAATGGCACCGAAAAACACCGCAAAATGCCACCACTGACTCGGCTCGCAATCAAGAAGCTTGTTAAATTATGCGCAGTCACAATCTCTACCTGAAACCAAACATCTCAATTGATTAGGCACACCGGTGGCCTTGGCATGCCGTGCCTGAAGTATTTGTAGACTTAATACCATCCGTCTTATGAATAGAACATATTTTTCTCCCACACGATGGGGAACAAATATTAATTTTCAAAAGCTTTTGTTTTATCGTCAGACGTCGGACCTCTTTTATTAGTTTAAGCTGCTTTAGAGTGACTCCTCAATGGTGGGTGTACCTGAAGTAATTTGTATGTTCACCTACTGTAGTCAACCGTTTTGTGTAACACCAAATTTAATACATTTTTCTCTTCTGATGGAGGTTCTGTAATGACACATTAAGCAAAAACAGACTCGTAGTAATGTGAGGATTGCTCTTGATAGGATAGTTGACAGACAATATTTTTAACAAAAAAAAATTATTAACATAATACATTATGGAATTACAGTGGTGCTTCAGTGTGAAGTATGCAATTTTAGAGCTTAAACTACTGGTTTCATCTCAGTACTCCTCTAACAGTAGGCTGAGTTATGATGGATGAAACCATACCAGTTAATTATGCCTTCATAAATATCAGACTTTCTAAAACGACTAGCCAAAGTACAGTGAGTTTAATCTGCAATTGGAGTCTTGTGGCTTCCAATAATGAAGTCTTTAATGGCTACTGAAATATTAATCATTCTAGTTGATATGTAACTCTTGGCTTTAGCTCTCAGGGGAGACACATATTCAGAGTGGGCAGAGTTTCTCTGATCGAAGGTTACTGTATTCCAGTGTTCTGTTGTGTATGGTGAGCTGTAGTCCTGACTAATCCTCTTCCGTCCTGTCACTGTCATAGATAGATAGATAGATAGATAGATCGATAGATCGATAGATAGATAGATAAACATAGATAAAAACTGTAGATGATAGAGAGACAGACAGACTGATACTATTAGTGATAGACAGACAGACAGACAGAAAGGGACGTCGCTCCAGGAATGGGGTGGGGAACCACTGCAGTAGATGACAGAATAATCTGTTTTTAATGTATTGTTTGTTTATATGTTGTTCGTGTTCGTGATATGTAGATATTCTGATGTGGTCACAGATGCTCTTTACTCATTCACCCACTTCCGCGCTTTCTGTTCCTAATGTGACACTCCAAAGCTTTAATGTCATTTATCACTGCCAGCCCTTTAACCGAGATGTTCAGAGGATCATTGACTAATAAATTACAATGCCACATATGAGACAGTCAGCCGTGGTTTGTTTATTATTATTATTTTTTTAAAATTATATCAGTCTGAATTATTTGTAGACCACTTAATTTTGCCTACTGTCAGAATACAAGTGTATAATATTCCTTCCAAATCGTCACAATTCCTCAGCCGCTTCTGTGATCAATGAAATGTTATCATAAGATGCCATCTCACGAGTTGTACTTCTTTAAAGTGCATCTCGTCTCCTCTTCTTCCTCTCAGTTTCGTGCGGTCTAATCTTTGACAGCTAGAGCAAACAAAAGCCAGTCGATCAAAATTTCCCAGCAATATTTTATCCCCACCCCACCCAGATTTAAACACACAGGGTCATTTTTCACGTATGTGTACTGCGCAATCTTTATTTCTCTCCTTGATGGTCTTGTTTACCCTCTTGGCTGTATCCAGGGCTTTCCATACATCTCTCTAACAGATAATACCTGCCAAAATCCAATTCACTGGTATTCTCCCTCAGTGTCAAAGCTTGTAGGCAGATGGCTTTGGTCTTAAGATAATAATGATCACATCTCTCTCGTTGCTGGGCCGGATTATGATGTTTGGGAGACTCGGCAGGGGACTGGTCCAAAGCAAAGACGGTTTTAATGACAGCTCTTGATACTTCTCAAGAGGAAAGATCTCTATTCACGTTGAGGGCACTTTAACGGTTAAATAAAGAAATATGGATTCATCTTCTATGTAGTATATGCCCTCATCCCTTTCCAGCTGGCTTGTCAGAGTCTTGATTGATTGAACACGTTTAGGCAGTAATAATTCGTATGAGTTTGTCATGTGCGTGGGTTCTGTTTGTTGCAAACATGATGTTCCAGTCTTGCTGGAGATTAGAGGGACTCACTGAAAGGTTGTGCCTCTCTCCTCGCTCGCCCCTGCTGTTTTTCAGACCATGCCCTCAATAATTAAATAGCGCTCTATTTGTGGTGCAAAAGCAACCAGTCAGTCAAAGAGAAGAGCGTTGCAGATGTCTGTAAGCGCAAACCAACTCTTTATCAGCAGAGTCTTCATTAATTACAGTCAACGTGATTATGTAGCATGACCCTTTGTGAGTGCTACAGGATATTCAATGAAAAATTAGGTTAGTTTTTTTTTCCCCTCGGGGGTTGATCAGATTGTGAAAAATTGTGTTTTTTATGGATGGATGGGTAGATAGATAGATAGATAGTTGGATAGATAGATAGATAAATAGATAGATAGATAGATAGATAGATAGATAGATAGATAGCTGCAGAGTTTACATTTTTTGATGGAATATAACTTGAAAATTATGTAAAATTTTGATTTTAGCTTGACTTTAAGTAGTAAAGGCTAATTTTGGATCCAAGTCATCGATCTTTGTTTGTTCCCATAATAACCGTTTAGACTGGAGGCTGTTCGTATCTCTCACTTTTCTGGCTCGAAAAATGAGAATCCTTCAGGTCTTTAGAGTGGTTATGACTATTGTTAAGGCCGGGACACACCAAGCTGACTTCAAAGAACTAGCGGCAACGAAAGCCGATGGTGTTGTTGCCTCACGTCGGCAGCGTTGGACCAAAAAGCTGCGCTCGAACACACCGCACAGACTACAGCCGATGGCAAACTAACACGTGCGTTCTGCGCATGCGTGAGAGGAATTAACTGTCTATATCAGCATATATAAATAGTATATATTCGTCATTCAAAAGGAGAAACCGGAACAAAGATATACGAGATAAACGCAGATATACGAAACGTAAACAAAGCAGTGCTTACCATTTTGAATATCAGTAACGTTGATAACTTTAATCATTTTAAGTAGCTCATGTTGTTATGAAAACATTCGCGTATTAGAATGATTGGGAAAGATCACGTAACATTTAAACGGCCTTCTGTCTGTACCGCCTTCATTTACGTGCTTGTTTTCATCACTTTCGCTTTAATTCTCGGACACTGACTCGTTCGCTAAACTGAACATCCAATCAGAGCTCTCACTCGCGCCGACGGCCCTGATGCTGACACTACATGTTGAATCGGGCAAACTGCCGCCTACGTGAGCCCGTCGAGAGCCGACGAGTGGAACACACCAAACAAACTAGCCTGACCGTCGCTCCGACCGTGGCCTTTAGACATGGGAATCTGTAAATCCCGTTTTAATTGGACCACAATGGTAGCCTGTGAGTTGAGCAAGTGCTCTTAGCGTAGCAGTGATCTGGAAGGCTATTCATCTTTTGGACGAGATGAAAATCTGACAACCCTCATCTTGACTTATAATTATGGTCTTATCATATCCGTTGGAATGAAAAATTACCATTTTCTTGGACAAACAAACCCGGAGAGCTTTGTACCTGCTAGCAGCTGCATGCTTGATTCTCTATTACAGAAGAACCGATGGGAAACCCGGCCGTCGGCATTCTGTAACACATCTGCAGGCTACTGTTACGTTTTTCATGTTGGTCTGTCCACTGAATGCTCAATGACCACTTTCCCAGGTTGCCTGGTAACTGAAGATTCCTTATTCTCACAGTGTAGCTGAAGCTACTTATTTATCAGCAACAAACACAATCAACAGATGGTTGATTTCTTCTGGCTGTGTTTTATGCATTTCTTTCCACCTAATGACGTAGGTGTGCAGCTGTACTGATTAATCAGACTTGTGTTTCAGGTCAGCACATTTCTACAGGTTAGAGGAAACGGGCAGGAAATTAAAAATGGGCATCTTTGATGTTCCCGAAATACACCACCGCTGCTGCAGCCCTCACTGCCAGCTGTTTTTCTGTCCACGGATTTTCATAATGATGAGGTTAGCAAAGCTGCTAACTTTTTAATTTATTTTCATGGAAATACAACCTTCACTAACACCAGTAATTATGTTAGCTGTCACAGGCTAGAATATGGAGGACTAAAGTTGCAGCCACATTGCACTGGCATTTCTCAATTAAAAAAGACCCATTGTTTATTGTCAGTAGTATAGTGAGAAGTCACTTTCAAATCAAGGAGCTTTCTTTTGGTCAGTGCGACAAATTTGTGTGACCAATGTAAACTTGTAAGAAATTTACATGGGAAATCTTTCACGCTCACTCCAACATTTGCATGCATGACTCTTGTCACAGGCTCAATATATTGTGATCATCCTGTGAAGACAGGATGACCTGTCGCCGCCTCCATTGTTATTGTCAGTCACAGATCTGAAGCTTACATCTTCCAATCTCACCTGCGTAAACCCAGCCCTGTAATTGCCTACTGTCACACTTTGCCACATTACTCGCCCTCAGATCCAGCTCTGAAATTGGAATGCGGCGCAGAATGTGATTGCGAGGGGGACAGTGTCGATTTTGGCATGAAATATCTACGTCCAGGGAAGGTCACAACAGTCATGGCCTCATCTGTCAGCTGGGTTTTCAGTTTCAGTCTAATGCCGGCCCTTCATAGCGAGCCTGAAGGCAGCAAATGAACCTCCATCAATAATGCTCACCCAAGCTTTATCTGTTCCCGTTGCGTCGAAGTATGAAGGAGATACGAATCAGGAAACGACTCACCCTTCCACCTGTGGCTGAGACCCTATCCACAAGAATAAACGGGAGAAATGGAACCAGTTTTGCACCATATCGCTAATAAAGAGCCATATGAAATATTTATGTCATACAGAGCTACATTTAACCGTTGATCAAACTGGGTCGGGATACATTTGTAAGTAATAGACGTGCTGTGTCGTGGAATGTGTGCTGTGTGTTATTTAGAGCTTGGGAGATGAAAAACACTGCTTGGGGAGGTAGAAACAGCCTAGGCAATAACCTTTTTTTATTAGTGCAATTTATCAGATGTCACATGACTCCTTTATACCTTTTCTTTCAATACTTGCCCTCTAAAATGTCAAAATGCTAGAGTACATGGGTCAATGACGTGACGTTAATTTTTCTTTTCCTTCCCTCTTTTTTTTTTTTTTTTTTTTTACATTTATTTAAAAATGCTTCAAAAATGTATCCATACCTATACAATGCACTAATCTTCTATTAGCATGTTTTTAAGGTCTGAATTAAAATGTTTATTATTATTAATAATAATAATAATAATAATAAATAAATTCCTAAAAGAAAAGTAGTTTGGCATCCTTTTTTGGCATCCTAATATTTTAACAAAACTGTTTCACTTCTTATGAAGTCATGTGGTGCAACCAACATACAGGGAAAAAAAGAAAGAATAATAAATAAACAGGAATTGATTTCATAGAGAGGATCTCTGCAGACCCTCATGACTTCTTTCAACAAGTTATCACAAGGCAAATCTAGTTCAGGTTGTAAAATGTCATATGGAGCGATTTCCCCAAACAGTTTATGATATTAAGTTTATAATATTAACAGTTTTATATAAAAAAAGGTTTTTTACCTTGAAATAATGATCTGTAATATGTGTACTCTCACATTTATTCAAAGTATAAAAAAAATGTTATTGATGGTTAGACCACATGACATTTTTAGAGTCACTACATTGAAACTGAAAATTTAATTGAAACTGCTTTTCAAAACCTTATTAGGTGTGCATTTCTTTGGTTCTAAGAACCATTTTTAAAGGATATTTCAATTTCTTTATCATGGACACACTTCTATGTCATTGACTCATGTTCCTAAACATTCCTAAATTAATTTCATTGACTGCTAGCCCGAACGTCAATGGAAGTTCAGTGAAAGCTTCAACGCATTAGGCAGAAAGATTTGAAATATAAATGGGTTTATCAAGACAGAAACCCAAACCAAAGGCACTGAAAGAGAAACAGGAGATGTGCTCTTCAAGCCCATGTCTTTTGTGTCCAAAAGTCTTTGAAGCAGGTCCATCTTTCTGCTTCAAATACTCCAAATGGCTTAGATGTGAGATATGTATTTCTAAAGTTTGTCATTTGCAGCTTCTCACCAAAGGTATTTTTGTAGCCAAGGGTTGTGGATAAGAAACTTTCAAATTTTGCATTTGAATTTCTATACCCAGAGTAAGAAATGTTTAGTGTTTATTTTTTGTTTTTAATGGCTAGACGCATCTTAAACTCTTAACGCACATTCAGTTTTTGTTGTTTCAAACCACAGACTGTAAAAAAAAAGAAAAGAAAAGATGAACGATGCATCTCCACTTCCTTCCACTATAGAAAAGTGCAGCCAAAACATCTCCATATGGCCGCTGTCATCTTGCGAAAATGACGTCATTTGGAGCCTGAGTCTGCACAGTAGTGATCATTAGCTGGAGCCAGGGTATCAAAGTCCCGCCCAAACTCCCGCAGACCCAATCGCAAGCACACAATCATGACACCACACCCCATTTTTATAGCATCAAATAACTAACTAAAAGCTTATTACAAAAATGAACACTTCAACATACATTAGCATGTCAAGAACTCCCTAAAATGATGGAAACCATCTTTGGGAAAAATGTATTTGAAGTGTAATTTGATTAACAAGTTTGGCTCACATCCCATTAGCGGGGTTTATGACCAATACTGCAGCCAACCACCAGATGGCGATCGAAATGTTTTGGCTTCACTTTTCAGGATGTGTGCGGCACACTTGTTACCAACATAGTTCAACGATTCAATGTTTCCTGAAACCAAAATAGCGTAGTACTCAGATGCCATGTTTGTCATTTACATACAACTATCCGACATTAGTTTGTTCTTGAACCAATTACTAAGCAAAAGTTATTACTCCATAACCTGCGTGACACCATTAAACGACAGTTCTATATTGTTGAACCAATGTGGTGTATCTGCGACAAAATTACAAGGTTTTCAGAAAACAGTTGTGACTACATAATTAATCTCTCTAACGATGAATCACACTATGTTATACAGGAAACACACTCCAGTTCGGGTTCATTTGAGGGTGATCACGAACTAGAGGTGGGTATGATAGAGGCCAGAGAAGATGCAACTGATAATCACATTTATTTCTCTTATACTTACTAAACACAAATGGAAAAACCTAATTTTAGTTGTTGTCACCAAGATAAATAAATGAAATCGATTGACTGAATAATGACAAAAAACTGCCAAAGGTTCTTTCAAATGAGACCTCAATAGATCTTAGTCAGCCATATTTAATTTTTGACAAGAATGAAACCGAGGTTGCGAGGGATAGAAGTACAGCGTTCAATGGAATGTACCGTTGTTTAACAACATACCGATTATTCGGCTGACGAAAGTCTTTCCGAAAAAAACATTCAGCAGACAAAAAACTCCATTAAACAGTTTTGAAAGTCTATCCCTCACAGCCTTGTTTTCATCTGTGTTAAATTCAGTATAACGTGTGACCTGATTAAGGTCTATCAGTCCAAGGGCTTCAAGAGCTGTCTATTTTAGTTTAGGTATGCCATTTATTGGGTTTGGGGTCAAAAAGGGGGCACAATTTAAGCAGTAAAAGTGGCTGTAAACCTAGCTATAAGATCTTATGAAAACTCCAGACCGTCTCCACTCTCCTCAGGCCTTGAACAACATGATGAGCAAGATGTCGGCTCCTCAGACCAGGAGGAAAGGCAGTTGTTCTGGCAGCTGGGAAAGTCAAGCACGGTGCAAGCGGTTAATTATCCCCATACTTCAAGCCCAGCGGTTCCCCACTCCCAGAATAAATCAGTCCGTTCCTGAGGAATGCGCAAGAAAACAAGGGAATACCGGAACAAGGCTCTAAACAATCTCACTGACTTAATTACGCTTTCCATCTTCACAGGTGATTCTCTTGTGGAATTAAACTTCCCAGCCTTCAGACTCCCCACTGCAGGTGAACAAAATCACACTTGACTCAACAGCCTTCTGATTATCCCCACTCATTGTTACGACCACATTCAAGCATCTATCAAACGTGAGGCTTGATGAAAGAGAGGAGACTGTCTAATTAATGAAAAGCCCAGGAATTGTTATACAGTTCTGCCATTTTGTATCCACCGGGAAACGAAGTGTAAACTCTTGTTAATTCACCTTGACAATCTGTTACTTCTCACTGGTTTTTATATTTACTTTAGGGGCTGGATGTGGCGTTTCCTGTTGGATCCTTGGGGTGATGAAAGAAGGTGTAGAGAAGAACATTCTGGTACAAAAGTTTCCGGATCCATTTCGCAGTAAGTCGACAGCATTTATTCTGTTCCCGCTTCATACGGAAGCTCCACTTTCCATAGAGTTGATATGGTTCTTTGCTGTCTAATCTTTAATCATATTTAGGGAGATTATCTTTCTAAAATTACCCGAGCCCCTTCTGATAGGAGCATGAGGAAGCATCTTGTTTATCTCATTTTTCAGATTTGTGTGTGGTTGTTAGTGGCTTATGGCGAGCATGCATCATTTGAACAAACGCTCAGGAGAAATGACATCACAACAAAGGAAAAAAAAGGCCCAGCTGCCACTTGATGGCATTCAAGTACAGTGCACAGATGTGGGCTGCAGTACTGCTAGTCTCTTTGCTTTAGCTCTCATGCACAGACAAAACATAAAGCAACAAGAATTCTCTTCATGCTTAAAGATGCAGTGTGAAATTCGGGCACCAAATAGAACTGGATTCCAAACAAGGTTCCCAGACATTCCTACTGCACCTTGCGCCCTGTTCTAATGTCCTATTGGTGAATTAATGAATCCCACCCCGAACATCACTGGATTTCTGTGGACTAAATTTTTGTGTATGGCAATAATGTTTTTGAATGGGGCTTTTCACAGTAAATCCAACAGGCTTTAATTACTATTCATTGCTTAAATAATTAATATTAAATTAAATTCTCATTTTCAACCTTTTTCTTTTATTACATATCCTGTTTAACTCAGAATAAAAATGCATTGCAAATGGCATTTAAGATGGACAGACTTTGGCGACAGAGCGCTAATCTTTGACACAGGTTGGTTTGGTTTTAGACACTTGAATCTGCCTATATGTACTAGATTGAGGTTGATCTGCTATTTTATATTATATAGACTGTAACTGAATCCATCCACTTGCGTCTTAATGTAGTGAACGTTCTGACTGTTAGTCTGATAGCATGTTCTGGCTCCACTAAATTGAAAGATTTACTATGACGTCTTTCATAACCGGTAATATTACAATAATGGTCCATCCATTGCTCTTACATCAAGACGCAGAGAACTACACCTCTCAACGTGATATCAGGTTTATTTCAGCCAGGTCTCATCCTCTTGGCAGCAGTAGTTTCGGTGTGAAATGATCTTCTGAGAACAATCTCTTAGTCCACTCAAAGAGGAGGTGCTGTTAAACATCTGTGGGGAGGACTTGGCAACCCATTGCACCTCTTTTTGTGGGAAGAGATGTTCTCAGCAGGCATTTGCTTTTGTCATGTCTGGAAAAGGAGAATGAGACAAAAGTGGGAGGGAA
>NW_015536601.1:325975-340897 GCF_001515605.1 Sinocyclocheilus anshuiensis
GTGTATAAGAGAGGGAAAGCAACAGAAACAAAGAGATAACAATGCTACTTGGCATGCTAGCATGCAGTCCTACTCAGATGCACGTGGGAAGCCAATGGAGGATGTGCACATGCATAAACATTAAGGTGTGTCAGGTTTAATTAGAATATCCCAATGTCTAAGAACAGGAGAAAGGAGCAGCGGAAAGGAAGCGAGATGACTGCTGGCCCGGCCCGCTTCCCAGGGTGATAATGTAGAGGATGGTACAGAAGACAGCACGAGGAAAGGGAGAGAGAGAGAGACTGTGGCAGAGCAATGATCAGCTTGTGCAAGGTCTGCAGTAATGCATTATGGGAAATAATGGAATGAGGGGGCTATAATGGTTTGTCAATGAGACAAAGCAATAAAAGCAGAACATAAAAGGGAAAAGCAGCAGCCTAACAGTTTGTGACGGCAAATGCATTGGCAAACTTATTATCAAGGCACAGATAATAAGATAAACAAGGAAAAATCATGATGTGAATGTACCGCAAACATATAAATATTTTATTACTATAAAATTTTATTAATAAAATGACAATTACATTCACAATTCCATGGATTACTCAAATTAATTCAACCAAGGCTCACTGGAAAAACTTGCCTTTAGTGACATTTATGTAAAATATTATGTTCCTTGCGAATATTATGTCCAGTTAGTGGCGCTATTAACGCATTCAGTTTTCTCTGAAAGAGATGAACGTGGATTGGACAAAATTTACATTAGGTGTTGAACATATCATCGCAATTCAGAAATGAAATGTCCAGTCAGTGGTGCTAAAAAGTTAATGCTCAGTCACATTTTAAAATAACACTACACCTATACACTGATAGTGTTTTCAAATGCAAACGTGAGATAAACACACATCCTTTAGCAACCACAACATTTTAACTTTGTTAGGCAAGTTTTTGAGCTCTTTTATTGTGACTCGTGTTTCACGGGACTAGCTGTATTTTAATCTTGCTTGATTATACAGCATTTGACACAGTAGGTCATGATGATATCCTTTTACAAAAACTCATGCAGTTGGGTTTCAGTGGTTTGCCTCTTACCTCAAGGATAGAACTGTTTTTGTTAACGTAGGGAAATGTTTCTCATCTTGTGCTCAAATCCCTAGTGGTGTTCCGCAGGGTTCTATTTTGGGTCCTTTTTGCTTGATACATGTTTTCTCTAGGTCATATTATATTATTCAGAGACACAACTTATTATTTCTACACCGATGACACTCAGCTTTATCTTCCTGTTAAAAAGAAAAGTGGTTCTAAACTAAACAAGCAATAATCTGCACCGTTATCATAACGTGTGAAAAGGAATAGACATTGTTGGTGCTTTACTGTCGCTAGAGTTCATTTCAGCTGGAAACTGCAGTTTATTTATAAGTTCAGAGCAAATATTAGCGCAGATAATAATTTTAGTATTCTCATTAGCAATATTGATTCAAAATATTATCTATCACAGCAGTAATTTTTGAAGTAAAATTAGAATATCAATGAGAACAAGCACAAAAAGTGATTGAGTAACAATTAAAATTGCAATAGCTTAGCAGTTAAGAAAATACATTTGTTTTTCTAGACCATTACAAAAGACTGTACAATATAACATTAATGAATAAAAGCAAAGTAGCCAAGGGCAAACATGTTTGGTAATCAGGGGAGACGGCTTTCTCTCTGGCTTGTTAACAGCAGTGGAATCCTGGGCTTTTGCCAAGTAAAAGTATTTGCTGAACTTGTGGGAAATAATTGGAGGTGATGGTCAGGTTTGTTAGAGTGCTGCCACAGTGCTGTGACTCATAACACCGGAGCTTGTCAACATATCTATTCTCTCTAGGCTTTCAAAGCTTTTGTTTTCAAGCTTGCAAGATAAATCTAATGAGAAATAGAATCTGATTCTTAATTTAAACCTGAATCTTAATTAATGAGGTCTGGAATACATTCTCATGCAACGCAGTGACTGTTGCTACTTTAAATTCTGCTGTTCTTGCTCATGCGAAACAGATGTTTTTGAGCCAATCATCTAGGCTGTAAATGTCACATGACTAGTCACACTGGAGACGCAGGAAAATCACGTCATGACAACATTGATTGGCAGGTGTCCCAACCAGACAAAGTGCGATAAGATACCAACAAGGAATTTGTCATCTCAAAATCGATCACAAATCACAGCCAATCAGAAGAGAGTGTGGGCGGAACTCTCTCTCTCTGAAAGTGCAATTGCACTCGCAATGTAATAAATTAAGAACATAATCAGATTATCTAAAAAAAACAATTGCCATCATTCAAAACCATCTTTGTCATGGAATTCTTGTTTGTTCAAAAAAATTTTTGTTTTTTGAATTTTTCAAAACAATCTTTGTTTTTTGAATGATTCAAAACAATCTTTGCCATGGAATTATTGTTTGTTCGCATAAAGTTCACAGTTTGAAAGATCTGAGGTAAATTATCCATTGTTGCTTTCATTATTGCTATTAAAATCACACACACTGATATACAAACGTATATGAAATTATTTTAATATTATACAAAACTCAGCTGTGCCCTCACAGAAATATAACCCATTTTAAAAATAAAATCTGTCGATCGTCGCAGCTATGGAAAATATGGAAAAGTTACCTTTTATGGCATGTTGCGGCATTGCATTGTGTCTGTTATAACAAAAGAGCCCTTCAGCAAAACAAAAATAAATAATAAATTTGGAACTTAAAAAAAAGAAAAAGAAAAACAGAATTGTAAAGAATTTTGGAATCAGATGGTGTATAGTATCTACCAGCAGGTTTAGCCTGCTGTATGCTAACCAAAAACATGACCCCATTATCTTAGTCTTAATCTTTACTAATATTATTATTATTTAAAATTATTCTTATTATTTACTTAATCTTAATCCATTTCAAAATCCACAAAGTCCCTCAAGGGGAAATCATTTCACTTGGCAACCATCTTGGCTATATCTGCAAGTAGCTATTTCCATTCCGCTAGATATAGAGTAGCTATTATTTACTTGAATAGGGAAGGATCAAAATATCCAAAAGTGTCTCTTAAAGGGGTCATATGACATTGCTAAAAAGAACATTATGTTGTGTATTTGGTGTAATGAAATGTGTTTATGCGGTTCAAGGTTCAAAAAACACATTATTTTCCACATAATGTACATTATTGTTGCTCCTCTATGGCCCGCCTTTCTGAACGCGTCGATTTTTACAAAGCTCATCGGTCTGAAAAGCGAGGTGTACCCTGATTGGCCAGCTATCCAGTGCGTTGTGATTGGCCGAATACCTCAAGCGTGTGACGGAAATGTTATGCCCCTTACCATACTGTGCCAACAACATCAATAAAACCCATTACAAACGAGGCATTTGTTGCATCCAGTGGGGACATAATTACTGATTATAATGACTTATACTGTCTTTTTACGCGTTGCGTATCGCGCTGCGTAAACATAAAACCATGTCTGCATTTGTGATCGGAGAAACGACAAACAACAAGCGCTGCTCTACACTGCTCAAAACTCGCGTTTGAATCGTCAGTGGAAAATTCTTTAAATATACAAAAAACATACTTGCAGGCTGTGAGTCAGAAGCACCAGACTGTCCTTGCAAAGTTGGAACTGCCCCACTTTATAGAAACAGCCTTTGTGCACAGACGCATTGTAGGCTACTCTGCAGGTTCAGGAAACAGTCCTCCATAAAATGCGTTGCACACATCTGAATATTTGGGTTGAACTGTTCTCGAACAATGTTGTAAATACAACTAAACCACTGATTTCTAGTTGTGTCCTCCTTTAGAAGGCCAAACAAAGTAGTTTCGCTTTCACAACGAAACACACAGTGTCACACACGACGGGCTAGAGTGAGCGGAGGCCAGCGGGCTTGAGTGAGGAATGAACGGATTCGACGAAGGAGCGGCTGGCGGGCTTGCGGCAACCACATGTGATGACCCCGGGCTGGACGGTGGCGGCAACAACAATACTACAGCGAGAATAAAAGTTACGCCTTCTTTCTTTGCATGAACATTTGGGCGGTGTTATGCAAATCTTCCCACACAGTGACGTAGACACGTTTAAACGAGGTGTTTTAGGAGGGTGTGGACAAGTCTTAACTTTTATAAAGAATATCTCTTTGGGTTTGAGACTTTAATCTTTGCAACTTTAGGGATCTTATCTATGCACGAACAGCTTGTAACACTCCAAAGAAAAAGGAACATTTGAAATGGCATCATATGACCCCTTTAGCATTACATTTCAAAAACATTTTTTTCAGTAAAATCTGACAGGAGTTTCATAAACAGTATTTCTTTAACGCAAATCTCTAAAATGGCTGATACTGTTTATACCTCAAAAGGACTCTAAGGACTCTTAGAGTGGTCTGTATCCTTTGTATACTGTCTCAGGAATCAAATCTATAGTTGTGTTAACACAAGGCCGTTCATTCTTCAGTAATGGGAATGTTGTGGAGTGCCGTCAGTAAGGACGCATTGGTGAAAACAAGCCTTTTTATTTCTTTTGAGACCTTAACAGCAGCTGTCTTAAGTGCCAGTTTATATTCAAGATACAAGGACCATGGGGTGAATTAAAGTGCTGTGTAATTACGTGAAAAAAAAGAGCAGGACACACACAACTGAAATCACTATTATTAATATGTGAGCAGTTTCAAACGCTGGGAATTAAAAGCCTTTTCTAAGTGCCGTTTGAGGAAAATTAAGAATACATCCACACGTAATGGCTTATTAAAAATACAGAAGCAAGGGAAATAATTGGACAACGGTACAAATGGGAAGGAATGTGATGAATGGTAGAGAGGGAAAATGGAAGCTTGTTGAGAATGATTTAACTTGATCCGAAGTTGCCTTCGTTAAAGTGGAGATGGACATTTCCGTTATTGCAAAGGAGGAGAAGGAGTGATGGTGGACTTGGGCAATGAAAGGAGATGTGTAGAGATTTTCTGTCAACTCATGATGAAGCTCATGGTCGGTAATGAGGCTTTAGCAGGTGCGGTCTTCATCGCTGGAGAGGCCCTGGAGAAAAGGCCATTTGACTCATTTGGGGGTGGACCATCGCTCCGGGAAATCACTGACTGATGGATAGCTAGTGTCCTGCACAGCCGGATCTCCAATTTAAAGCCATCAGGTGAAGGTATTCTACAGCAGTGGCTCTCAACTTTGCTTCAGAACAGTTTTCACACTAGACATCAAGTGGCGACTTGTCAACCAGATGAATTTGCACCAAAAAACTAGTATGATTTGGTGCCAAAGAAATGGCATTTTATCTTCATTTTCCCTTTTTTTAAAACCATGCAAAGTTATACACCTTACTTTTTACACATGCAAGTAATCTACTTTTTGTAAATGTGTGAGACTGATTAATTAGCCAATATAAGTAAATTATTAAAAGATTAACAAATGCAGTAAACTGTAAAACTGTGTTACAAACCAGTGTGTTTATGATTTTGATAGTAAATTAAAATGATATGACAAATACCAGTTCTCAACATCAAGCAACTTAACAGTGTTTTTGCACAGCTAAAATAACTGAAAGCAGATGGTAAAAAAATGGTCATGTCCATTCTTGTGTTAAAAATATTACAAATACAAATCAATACAAATAATAATACAAATTAATACATTGATCAACTCATGTATACAGAGCCCAAATCAAATTTGTTGGTGTGTTAATAACATCAAGCCTCATTAGTTGTTGTCATAAGTCATGTGATATGCAAGAGAACCAACAAGGTTTTGTGCTAATGTATCACAGTATTGATTTCATTTAAGAGCGAGCAACTGCTTGAAATTTGGCCTACTTTTCATAAAAAGTGATTGCATTGGTTCAGAAGGCTTGTATTCCATCTGGATTATTTTTGTTACCTTTATGTCCTTTTTTGGATCTTGAAACTTTTGATATGACTGTCACACACTACTAAGGTGTGTGTGTGTGTATATATATATATATATATATGAGAATCCTTTGACCAAACCAACATCAAAGATGTTGAAAAGCGTAAACGAGATTTTAAAAAAGAGTAACATAACTAGATATTTACCATTTTAAAATATGAATTATGTTTGCATGTGGATGTTTGCATGTGAACTCCTCACCATAATTGCCATAAAATAATTAACACTTAGGCTAAGGGTTAAAATAGTTAAGTTAACTCTTATCTCCAACAGTCCTGTTCGATCTCCACGTGTAAAAATGTCAGTCAAGAAATAAGTATGTTTGTTTCACTCCCATTTATGTACATACAGAGATAATTTATATTTTGTTTTGTTTGATCCCAGTGCGTCTGGGTGAAAAAGTCAGTTGCATAAAACAACAACTTTAAGATCAAGTGGAAGCCTCTGTCAGGCGATTGCTTAAGCAGTGTTGAATGAACGTACAAGCGGTAAACCGTAATTCCACACCGCTGGCGACTGTCACATAACGTAATTAATATTCATGATCCAATACATGACCAGAAAGTAAACATCCTGAGAATACATGAACAAAAGACACAGACTAGAAGGAAAATGAATTAATAACTATATATATATATAAATATACCCCCATCCGCCTCCAATTTTTTCCTCCAAAAACTAAAAATATGCTTGTGATAGAACAGTCATATTTATTACATCATTGTACCTATGAATTGCATTTTCAGTGTATTTTTTAAATAAATGAATGAGTGTCATTTCATGTCATTGATCTGATTTCAGATTTTTCACGTCCCAGCATGCTTGGAGAAATGTTTAATTAAAATAGTTTGACTTGACATTTTTATTGAATTTCTCAGCCTCTCTGTCATGTTTACATACTATCCTCATATATCTTTGCTGTTTCTCTTTCTGAAAAACAGACACTGCCGTTATGAATGCATTAGTGCTTTGTTTCAGTGATGATCCAATTTAAATCAAGTTACAAACAAACAGTATGGGCAAATATCTCCAGAAATTCTCCAATAATGAATGACACAATTATTCATACAACAAGCCTTGTGTACAGATAAACTTTGCCGGTGCCCACAGTATTGCCGTATTCCTCCTTGGGTGTATTAATGTCATGTAAGGCATTTGCGAACATCACACAAATGAACGATGGAATCTCCGCATTCCCAGTTGCAGTTTATCCTGGTGAATGATAAGGAGAGTAAAATGTTGATTCACTTCCCTCTCTGGTTGAGAGGACCAACCTTGTAAGTACAGCAGTCATTGCTCAACGAAGATGAATTCCATAAGAAGCTGTCCATCAAACGCTCCTCTCGCCTGAGGTATTTCACACATCAATTTTGAAAGCTTCTGTGGTATAGATTGGAGGTCATACCTAAATTGGTTGAAATAATTCTCCTCGTCTAAGTTGCAGCAGATGTAGAAAACAATGTCTGTGAAACTGTGGCAGATCATTTGATCTTAAAAGCGTTCTTATAAATGCACTCTTTGTATCCATGTTGGTTTCATGTGGATACAAAGAGTACATTTATAAGTTTAAATGTAATGCCTCTAAAAATATGGCGTAGATAACCAATAACAACAAGAGAGAAAGAAAACCCACACACTACCAGAACACGCAAAGAATTGTTTGAAATGATGTTTGAAATAAAGCGCAACAGTTCTGCTTTGCTTAGAACAATTTTCATAGGCAAAATTGAGTGAAAACAGACATTTTTACAATACTGTGTCAAATAAGTTGTTTAATATTAACTTTGTTTATTGAACTGTAGTATAACAGTTGTTATTTTGCAAAGACGGGTTTTTTTGACATAATTTCGTTTGTATTTGTCCGTTCAAGTGCAACAAGACGTGAAGGAGAACTTAATTCTGTGTTCGCGTGCTGAGACGCGGCTCTCTGTGCGCAGAGAAAATAGTGCGCGAGTGCTAAATTGAGTTATTTCAAATCTTGTGCTTAAAAGTTTCAAAACCACTTGAATTTTCAAATTTGCATGGTTTTTGTCCACAAGAAGATGCAGAAGGAAACTTATTCGGTGTTTGCACACTGTCTGTCAGACACACTCTCTGTAATGTTAACAAATTACTCTTATAATTCAGTATACTTACTGTTTATGAACAATTCTTTAAGCCTTTTTGTTTTTACTTTTTTATTCCTCCAAATTAATTTTAGGAGAAATATCTGATGCGCAGCTTATACGTAAATGAGACATTCAGCTGAGACTTTCATTATCTTAGTTATGCTATCAAATTTCAATTTATAACTATACTTTCTTAACTTATTAACGATCGTCTTATTTGTATCTGTTTTCATAATTCCAAAAGAAAAGGTGTGTTGCAGGTAGTAAACAAACTTCATACATCCAGGCCAACAGGTGTCAGTATAAAGTCTAAAACCAGTGATATCCAACGTAAACAAAAAAGTACTAGGTCCACATTTAAATGTATTTATCTTGACCAAAGCATATTTCTGAAAGTCTGTGTGGTTATTTGATAGAAAACTACCTTAAATTAAGCAAACATATTTGTTTTTTGAGTTGCGCAACAGAAATGACTCCGCTCTCATGTTGATGAAGTAGTTCAGTTAGTAGCTTTGCCAATTTTAATACTTAGCTCTTTCAAAAAGTATGTTCAGGTGTTCCTTGTTATTTTGAGCTCTTAGTGTAAAATCTTGGAGTTGAGCTGAAGCACGATTCCAGCGTGCTTAAATCTCTCTTTACAAATCTGTCTTTATAGTCTCATAGTGTGGCATTAGGCAAATGAAGATCTACGAATTCTCTGGAGTCGAAATTTCCTCGTTTTAACTGGTCACGTGTTCTCTGGATGTTGCCATCAGCTATTTTCTTGCTTAGCGAGCGCTCCATTTATCATGTGGAACCGTAATGCCAGTCAGATTATGTGTCTATGGTTGCAAAGCCTTTGAAAGTGCTGTGATGGGACAGCAATGCGACAAAGCAGAACATGGCACAAACACCTACAGCGCTAAAATTAAATCACCACTCAGCGCTAGCGCTACCAAAACAAGACATAACGCTAGAGGAAAACTCATTAAACTCTATTATGGCACATCTTGCTCATGGATACTTGGTAAATACTGCAAGAAGTTGAGTCTAAAATGAACAGATCCTTACCCGTAGGAAACAACCGTCACAAATGAGGTCTTTTTAATATCTCTATTGTTTTTTCTACATAGTAATGAGATTAAACAGTGAGCCTATTGGTTCTGAGATCTTTCTGCTAAAAGAAAAGACCCAGTAATCTCAAACATCTCCTCTAGGGTTTCTGAAGGGTTCTGAACAATGTCTGTGCTCAGATTTGCCAAGATACCAAAGTCTGCAATCAAAAGCCATTTCAATATGAGCTTAAACATTCCTCATCAAATTCTCACAGGACTAAATCATCTACATTTGTTTTATAGCACTGTACTCTAACTGTATTTCAGCAGTTGCCAGTCTAATGCCCATATTTATTTGGTTTAAGCAGATTTGTAACATAAAAATCTGAGACAAGTTGATATCTAAATGAGACATAACTGAGACCTTCATTATCTGAGCTATTTTATCAAAATTACCTTTATAACTCTTAATTTATTATTTATTACGCTTACTGTTTATTACCAATTGTCTCGTTAATTTCTGTTTTTATTTTAAGAGAAACTTCTGCAGCAAGTTGATACTTGAGACATGAGACATAACCAGGAACTCCATTATCTGAGTTATCCAACTAAAATTAATTAATTAAAAATAAATGTGCTATTATTGTATATCAACAGTTGTGTCATTTGTGTCTTTCTCCAAAGGAATGTTGAGAGAAACGTTTGAGACACGTTGATACTTAAATGAAAATAACCGAGACCTCCATTATCTCAGCTATTTTATCATAATTAATTTTATGACTTGATATTATTACTATATCGCAATAACTGTCATTTGTGTCTGTTTTTATTTCTTCAAAGGAATTTTAAGAGAAACGTTTGAGACAAGTTGATACTTAAATGAGACATAACTGAGACCTCCATTATCTCAGCTATTTTATCAAAATTACTTTTACAACTCTCTACTGTTACTGTAAAGCAACAATTATGTCATCTGTTTCTGTTTTTATTCCGCCAAAGGAATTTTAAAAGAAGCACCTGAGACAAGTTGACACTCATATGAGACATAACTGAGACCTCCATTATCTCCGCTATGTTATCAAAATTACCTTACAAATCCATACGCTTACAGTTTACCAACAATTGTCTCAATCTTGTCTGATTTTACTATTTCACTATTTATTAACAATTGTCTCATTTGTGTCTGTTTTTGTTTGTTTAAAATACATTTTAAGAGAAACATCTGAGACAAGTTGATACTTAAATGAGACATAACTGATACCTCCATTATCTGAGCTATGCTATCAAAATGACCTTTTATGGTACCGAGTTGCCATATGAATTAATTTCTACTCATTTCCTTGTTATTCTGAAAAAACAAAACAAAAAAAAAACTATATATTGCACTATGGTAATTAAAAGGGCAGGCCTTAAGGTAGACTGATGTGCTGTATTTATGTCACATGGCATTTGAATGTCCGTCCAAAACTCTTTATTTTTATTCACAGTTTAACTTGGTCTAACATAGTTTTACTGTAAATTAAGAAAATATCAATGTTTGTATATGGCAACTACGGAACATTAGGTATGTTGCCATATGGCAATGCTGTACCACAGTAATGTATTTCCCCATTGGGACTTTTTTATAGATAATTTGCATCAATAATATGATTATTATTGTCTAGTTGTGTTTATGTATAAATAACAAAATTATTTATTCTTTTCAGAAAATGAATGCAGCAATATTTTACGGAAAGGACAATTGGACGACTGCAGAGTTACTGTAGCTCTCTTCCATGTGATGAGAGTGAGGATGCTTCTTTTCAGAAAATGAATGCAGCAATATTTTACGGAAAGGACAATTGGACGAGTGCAGAGTTACTGTAGCTCTCTTCCATGTGATGAGAGTGAGGATGAGTTAGCCTTCAGTGAAGGTTAAATAATAGGGATGTACTTATTTTTGGTTTGCATGAGTTCTGAGAATGTAAATCTAGCAATTTCTAAAATAAATGCATTTAAATAGAAAAAAAACAAAACATAATTGTATAGAAAAACTATTTTTTTGACCATTTTCCATTGTGGTACAGCTTTGCCATGCAATGTTTCCCTAAGTACCCCTTTATGACTCTGTACTCTGTTTATCAACAGTTGCATCATTCACGTCTGTTTTTATTCCTCCATAGGAAGTTAGAGAGAAATGTATGAGACAAGTTGATACTTAAATGAGACATAACTGAGACCTCCATTATCTGAGCATTTGATCAAAATTCATTTTATAACTATACCCTAATGTTCATTTATTGATTCCACCGAAAGGAATAATATCTGAGGCAGAGTTGATACGTAAATGAGACAAAACTGAGACCTTCTATATCTGAGTGATGCTATGAAAATTCAATTTATAACTATACACTTTTTGCTTATTAACAATTTTCTTCTTTCCTTTTCTAACATTTTATTTCTGAGACCAAATTGTTCATGCTGTAGGCTGAATTTTGCTATCATGATTCTATAAACTTACTTTAAGATGAACAATTCTCTCACTTATTTTTATTTCTCCAAAAGAATTGTTGGAGAAATATCTGAGACTTAAATTAAACATAACTGGAAACTCTAAGTTGACTGAGCTCTGAAAGAGCAACCTTTGAGCAATACATATTTCCCTCTGGGTGACACAAACGTGACTTTGGCAACAATAAACTGTTTTATTAAGTATTGGTCAGTTTATTTATCAATACCTTTAGTTAGTGGACATTAACTGACACTAAACGACAGAATATCAATTTATTGCCAATTACCAGCGAGAAGAGTCAGGTTGCATTGACCGAATCACTGAATCTGTCCACCAGCAGACATATTAATATGCGTGTGTGAGCGGGAAATGAAAGGGGAGATTGTAGAGATTGTACCTGGGAAGCTGATCATTATGTCACTCAGTAGCATTAATAGGATTAATTTCATCTAACACTCAAGTTGCCTTCGGCCCAGACAACAGTTCATTACTCAAGCAGTCTCCTAGCAACCTCTGATTGGCCATTTAAAACAGACCCAAATGAATCAGGAAGTTGAGGGAGAGGATGTGTCATCTCACTGCAAAATATCATTTTCCTAATCAGTATTTGTGTCTGTTTTCAAGTAAAAATATCTGAACAGCCTTAAAACAGATATTTGCTTCAGAAGGAAAATTGAATGAGATATTGAGACTAATACTAATACATACGAATACTACATACTAATTTAGTTGTTCTTATTCATTTACAAATTGTGTTAGGCATTAATCTAACAAAATGAGGTTTATGTTTTAAACATACAAACAAAAAGTGTGGTACGATCACAGTTGACATTGTGAGTCCAACTGAAAAGCTGTATTAAAATGATCATGAATTTGACATTAAAATATAACAAATGATGGTAAAACAACAATTTACATTAATTTAATATATATAAAAAAATATATATTATCTTTACATTTATTTTTAATAGTGTACATTTTCAGTCATACATTTTAATCTCCATGCATTTAAATTAATCAACTAAAACCGTTGGCCTGTCATGAGTTGTTTTTATCTGTTATATATATACATATTATTATTTTTCATTATTCTATTGCTGTTTCTATTCTAGGTCTGTCTGGTTATGGGTTTAGTGCCTCTGCTGACACCGAGGGGAATTGTAGCTGTCAAATATCTGCTATTGCTATTTCAAAGGTAAGGGTTGTTGAATCAGTGATATGAAGTGGTTTTTGATTAAAGATAATAATAATATGAGCCAGCCCTGAAAACATGAAAACACATCCAGAATTCGATTAGATCAAAATCTATAGGGACATTGGTTGTATAATCTAACACAAGGACCGGCCAAACTCCATATTCTTGTAGAATGTTATTGTGTTAAGAAATTGAATGCATTATTTATGGATGGTAAATACTTATTATTGACATTAAGTTTATTTTAAATACTGGATGCAGCTAAGAAGTGGGATCTACTGCTAAGCCCTATAGTCTCGCCCTTGACTGGCATCATTAAGATGTTTTTAAGCTCGTGTGAAATGTGCTGGGAAACTGTGAGAATGCAACTCTGAGCCATAGAGCCATAACTGGGATCAGTGAGAAACTCGACGCTAATTAGTCTCGCTCAAGGCCTCTTGTTGAGCGGAAAGGCATTCATCAATAACTATTTAGTATAAGCTGATGTTTACGCTTTTGAATATTGACATACACACAAACCAACAGAAAATGGTAAAATGGTCACTCTATAAAAAAAAAATATATATAATTGTTTAATATTTGCATTTCAGAGCTCTTTGAATTCAAGAGCCATAACTGGGATCAGTGAGAAACTCGACGCTAATTAGTCTCGCTCAAGGCCTCTTGTTGAGCGGAAAGGCATTCATCAATAACTATTTAGTATAAGCTGATGTTTACGCTTTTGAATATTGACATACACACAAACCAACAGAAAATGGTAAAATGGTCACTCTATAAAAAAAAAATATATATAATTGTTTAATATTTGTTGTTGTTATTATTATTATTATATAAATGTTTAATATCATTATCAATAACAATATGAATAATAATATTTAATAATTATATATACAAATAACTAGTAGTAATCCTTTATATTTTAATATTTTTTATTATTGTAATAAACTATTACTATTAATTATTTGTATCATTAATTAATTCACACAATTTTTATAGCAAAAAAAACTGCTGCAGAAATAATGCATTTACATGTTTACATTTGGTCAATTTGTAATATTTAATTATAAAAACATTTTTGTTATGTTATAAATTTTACTTATTAAATATATTTAACAACAACAATTAATGACTATATTTAATAACAAGTATATTATACAAATAATTAGTAGTAACAGTCTATTATTATTATTATTATTATTATTATTATTATTATTCAATCAAGTTTTCCTTTTCCCCATTGTTTAAAAAACAATGTTATTAAAACTGATAATTATACTTCCTTCCAGTTGTACTGTCATTGTAAATGTGTATCTCATGTGCTGGCGAGTTTCCTGCATCAGTGTCAAGAAACAGCCACCTATATTGCAAAACTAATTAGGTACGGCAACACATGAGGGCCTCTGTAGGGAAGATAAGCCCCTTAATTAAGTGAACTTGGCCCAGCTACTAATCATCTAAAAAAGCTGTTAAACCGAGCAGCTTTGCCTGCAATTGTTGCAAACTTCGTTGTCTCCACTCGCTCCATTGATTTTGTGAATGCTTGCTTTTTCCTGGAGGAGGTTGTATTTTATTTTCTTAGTGAAATTATGCTAAATATCTTACACTTCTGGTCCCGGTTGGTAACATTTGTGATAGTCACTGTGACGAGAGGGGCGGGGCGGGGCCGAGAGCCATGGGAACGGAGCGAGGCCGGTGGAGTAAATGCTAATGCGCGACACCTGCGCCACTCACCGGTCTCGAGTCCCACGGAGGAGCTACGGAAGGATAAAAGGAGGAGTGACGACCAGGGTGCGAACTACGGGGGAGCTAGGGGGAGCTCGGCTCCCCTTAATAAGACATGGGCTCCCCTGAAAACGTGATTTGTGAAATTTTGGGGGGTCTCAAAAAATATTGACAATGTGTTATTTTGACGTGCAATTTCAGTTTTGTGTAATGTGATCATCGTGGATTATTATGTGTAAAATTGCAAAAATATCATTCATTCATGCATGACGGCGATTTAAACCTAATTCACTTCAATAAAGATAACTATACATGCTATTCTTGTCATGAGCATCAAGGTGTGGGGGTGTTGCGGTGCAAATTCCACTCATGTTTAGTACATGTTAACTCAAAGATTCGTAGAAAAAATATAAACGTTGGACTCTGTGGTCGATTCTGTGTTAAGGTAAGGCATGTTATTCGCAATTA
>NW_015536601.1:340911-356136 GCF_001515605.1 Sinocyclocheilus anshuiensis
CCCCCCCTCCGTTATAAAAAAAACAAAACAAGTGGGCTCCCCCAAAGTCCACGGTATAGGTCGAACACTGGTGGCGACAGTGTTGGACGAGAGAGGACCAGGCCTGGATTTTATTTTGTGTTTTTTGTGTGGCAGTCGTCCGCGAGGGGCTGCCGCTTTACTTTCATTTTGTGTTTGTTTATTTTATTAAAGTGTTTAAATGTTCGCCGATTCCCGCCTCCTTCTTCCCATTCTACGAACTTTGTTACTCTTAAAAATAAAGCATGTTAAGCGGTTCTTTTTCAACATAATTGGATAATTCACTTCATAACAACAGACATTTTTGTTGTATAGGTACATAAGCTAGATATAGTCATGCTTAAAATATGCTCACACGTGGCCAATTTGGACAAGCAGATCTCATTTGACAGTCTTAGGCAGGTTTTAAGCACTTGGAGACCAGATGAACCAGCTTAAACTGGTTTATGGTTCTTTGGATATGATAAAGGATCGTGTTTAGGTTTGCATGATTTGATTAAAAAAATCATATTGTGATATAAATGAACATTTGAAAGCTCATGTTGTTATTAATTGTTACTCTTTAAGGGTGTTCACATTTAAAAGAATGAAACTTAGGCTACGTCCACATGAAGCCAGAGCTTTCCCTATCCGATCTTTTTTTTCCCCTCGTCTCAAGAAATATCTGCGTCCACACGAAACCACGAAACTGACACAAAACGATGTAGTATACATGCCAGACCAGCATGTGGCACTGTAATTCTGCCACAGAGATACACTAAAAACAGAGAAGACTTGGACTATGCGCATAAACCTTGCGCGCGGTATACAAACGAACATGGAACAATACATTTATTAATCTATGTTAATGTTAGTTAATAAAAAGAAAATCGTTCAGTGTCTGTTCATGTTTTTGTTGCTGTTACGTGACGTAGTGGTGTCTGACTAGGGGCGAGACGTGGACTGATGACGTCATCGTTTCAGAAAATATATGGATTCGCTGTCCACATGAAAACGCAAGGGCGGCGCTTTCAGATTTATCAACTCTGGGACCCGGTTTCAAAAATATATCGGTTTCACTCTCCCAAAATGCCGGATCCGTCTGGACGAAATGCCTATACACTACAAAATTTATGCTTATACAGCTAAACACGTCTCCGTGTGGACAGGGCCTTAGACCTGATTAATTTGATCCAAAAGTGAAAAATCCGGTTTTCATTGCATTGTACCTGGAAGTGAAGTGAGATCAGTTTTTATTTCCTCTTCAGCTGATGATCCAAAAAGTGAAAATTGTGAAAAACAGTTTTCATTGCATTCACTTTGAACCTTAAAATGAAGTGAGATCAGTTGTATGTTTCCACTTCAGCTGAAGATCCAAAAAGTGAAAATTGTGAAAACCAGTTTTCATTGCATTCACATTGAACCTTAAAATGAAGTGAGATCAGTTTTATGTTTCCACTTCAGCTGAAGATCCAAAAAGTGAAAATTGTGAAAACCATTTTTCATTGCATTCACATTGTAACTGAACGTGGAGTGAGTTAATTTTTTCCACTTCAGCTGAAGATCCAAATTTGAAAAGTGTGGAAAAAGTGAAAACCAGTTTTCATTGCATTCACATTGAACCTTAAAATGAAGTGAGATCAGTTTTATGTTTCCACTTCAGCTGAAGATCCAAAAGTGAAAGTATGAAAAAGTGAAAACCAGTTTTCAAAGCTTTCACATTGTACCTGAAAGTGAAGTGAGATCAATTTTTATTTCCACTTGAGCAGAGATAAGGTTTCACTTTCTATTCACATTGGCACTTTTTGAACTGCTTTACCATTATATCATTACAATAACATTAAAAAGTTATATTATTGTAATCTAATGCTTTGTTATCATTATTATTATTATTATTATTATTATTCGTAGTAGTAGTACAGAGAGTTTTATACTTAATTATAATATATTTCTGTCATAATTCATATTGTTCATACAACATTTCATGCAAACCATTAAAAATAATCTGTTAAACCTCCTAGCTTTTATTTTGGTGGAAAACTATTAATTAATGCTTCATCTGTTAACAATCATTGAACCTACAAACATGAGGTTTACACATTTCCCCCCCTCTGTAACTGCCGCTCAACATCTACAAGCTGCAATAATTAGCTTAATCTCATTAGAAATATGATTACATTTGCATACAAAAGATCTGTGTGTAACACAGGCTCCGTCAATTAGCATAACATGATGGTATATGTGTAACTCTAGAGGTTTTCACATCCTTATAATAACGCATTCATATCTGCATTAATATTACAGATCCGTCTCAGGCTTGATAGATAATTTTCAGAGACTTGGCCAATTCTCTGGAAGCGAAGCTCCAGAAATCAGCTGTTGGCGAAAAGAGGCATCAGGTGTTCTCATTCATTTCAACATGCAATTTGATCCTTGAGTTTTTACTAAGAGCACTCCATGTTAAAGATCTCTCCGGCATTCATTTATGCACTTATTTTCAGATATGTATTCTGATGTCTTGAATATTCATAAAATCTGCTAATTAAAGTGATTTTGTCAAGTGTCATTTCAGTACAGCGGCACAAAATAAAATAGGATAGCTATCAACTACTACTACTATTACTATTATTAAGGGTCAATCACCAAAGGTGCATAGGCATCTATTTTTGACATAGGGATATTTATTTTCGACAAAAACCCAATGGAATTGTTCCATTGACTTTTGGGTTATTGCAAAAAATAAGCTCTGGGACCAACAAATGTTTATTATTCTTACACGTTCTGCTCATCCAGCCAATCTACGCAAATACACAACTTATACGAATTTTAAGGCCTAAATACAATTTACAGTAGTAAAAAGCTAAAGTTAGGCTATACATGAACCAACACACTCGCATGGAAGTTTCTAATTAAAATCCTGTCGATAATTTGTATGAATTTGTACAATCTCATTCGTATGTTTTCATAGTCTTTATACATCCCATTCCTGGTTAGGTTTAGAGGTGGGTTTAGGGATGGACCTTCATGCTTCTCTCTAAAAATCATACATTTTTGTACAATACGTAATTGCCGCCTCATAAAATAGTTATGTTGAACTACACCACAGTCACATTACTTAAACATCACCACCTCTAGACTTCAAAAACCTTTCAATCTTTATTTAAAATCTACAAGTTGGAAAGCATGAGTTAGAATAGTTTCCAAGAGCGTGATTATAAACACAAGGAGGCTGTTAAAGTGGCCAGGGATTCATTTAATGGCGTTTAATGTGCCCGACAACCTCTGTAGTCTCATTTAGCCACTTTTTAACAACTACCTTTTTTTCCAGACATGTAAGAGTTTCACTAAAGGGATTATTAATGTATTTTATGTGGTAGAATAAAACGTGAAAATATCTTGAGCTTGTGTTTTACCACATACCTTATTTCAAGCATTTAGACAAAAACCCTTTAAAAAAAAAAAACATTGATTTTGGCACTATGGAACCAGAAGTTAGATGCTAACTTGAACTAACTTGTTAAATGCTAGCTTGTTTCCAGGTTTTAGGACTCGTTCCTGCAGCACATTGATCTTTAACTACAACAGATGGAGGGAAAACTAAATCAAAGTTATGTCTATGACATAATTTTATTGTCTATTTATTGTCTTTATTATTTGGTTTGAAGCCATGTGGTGCAATGTAATTTTATTTGTCTCTCCAAATAATTCTGTCAAACTAAGCAGCTGAGATCTGCCAATGAAAATGCGAAGCAACATTATCTTAATCCTGTTTCATGCCCAATTATCCTTTGTTTGCGATTGAAAGGCAAACTATTTGTTTGTCATGCGCACCTTTTGTTTTGTTGAATGGGTGTTTGAGTGGATTCACATTAGTTGGAGCTCGTTGCTCACAGCCTTTTCAAGGCTCTCTGCTGAGCTCAGATGTTTTGTTTGCAGCAGGCCTGTGGATGGCTGCATTCTCCATTCCCTGTAGGAAGCCACTGAAGCGCTGGGTTTTTGACGGTCATTATATATCACTGTCAGGTAGGTCCGTGATTGGGCCAAAGGAGCATTTCGTTCCAGTGATCAGAGAGATTCAGCACTGGAGTTCAGCGCTAATGTGACAGCTTTCACGAGTCATTTCCTGTTTTCATCCAGCGTGGAGCCAAACAATGACCCCAAAAGACACTTAAAGGGAGAGCTCACCCAAAAATGGAATTCTCATTCTCATGTCATTCCAAACCTGTATGTCTCAGTGTTTTGTGTCCATACAATGAAAATCTGTGGGGTCCAATGTTTAGTGTTTTGGACCCGACTGACTTTCACTGAATGGGCAAAAACAATCAAAATACCTTTTGTGTTCCACGTAAGATAGAAAGTCATGACAGTGAGTAAATAATAATATAATTAAAAATATTGAGTTAATGATCCCTTTTAATGTGGTCTCAACCCATATTTGTTTGCCAAAATATGTTTTGGTCTTTTTATTTTTTGTGTATATTTGGAAAAAATATTTCACAATATAAATTTATATTTTTAAAAGCATTAACATATATTTTGTCATCTGTATATTAGTTCCAAGAAAATACATTTATATTTCACATTTGACAAAAAAAAAACAAAAAAAAAAAACAATGTTATTTGTTGTTTATAACATGCGAACATATAATATGTTCACATGTTATAATCAGCAAGGAAAAACTTTACAATGTTGTACAAAAAAATTACAATATTACAATATATATATATATATATAAGTTAAACATTAAATTAAATCATTATGAATCTAGTTTTGATCTCTAGTTGTCACGATCTACTGCTACTGTGTTGGAGCGAGGAACGAGGAGCACGCAGGAGAATTATAATCAGAACAGTCTTTAATCATCCACAGGAACGCATACGTAGCACAGGGGATAGACGAACAATACCGGACAGGAACAAAGGGGCAGAACACACTTTATATACAGAACTAAATGAGGGGAACTAGACGAGACACACCTGAAATCAATGAACATAATCAACACTGGAGAAACTGGGTCATGGGGAGCACATGGGGAGCAAAACAAAAGACACGAAACACAGGGGCAGTCCAAGGGCATGACACTAGTAGGCTATTCCATCCACATTTGCATGTAGGCTACTGTAGGAAATAAAAGCTTTTTTCTTGTCCTTAAATAAAAAGCCTCACTGTTTACAACACATATTTAGCATATATTTAAAATATGTTTTCGACAGAATTTTTTTTTGGGGGGCTGTATGGGAACATTTCCCATTCTGAAGATGGATATTAGTTGGCACTATAGAATGTGTGATCAGCAAAAGTTTGTAACAGTCATTTGAATGAAATGTGTCCAGTATGTCAACATGCTTGAAAACCATCCTCATTTTCCTCAAACACACCGAGAATTCCCTATGAGACCATTTTATCCATTGCAAAAAAGGTAATTCTGAACTTTATGTCCCCATAAAAGCTTCATTGTAGGCTGATTGATTGAATTCTTGATGTCTTACTTCAAAGGAGGGTGCAGTGCATTGCTTTCAACTGGAAAAATCCCTTTGGCTTATAACTCAATGCAAATCCATTTCAAGTTCAAGTTTCTGAGATTCAAAATAAAAACCTTTCCAGTAGTTTTAAAATCTGTTTGCTATGTTCATCGTCAGTGAATATGCCAAATGGCCAACATACTGTGGGCTCACTGGAAAAACGTGTCTCTACCTACATTTTTGCAAAACTACAAAAACGTACCTGTACATACAATTTACTGCAGTTTCCAGCTGAAATGAACAGTAGTGGCCTTAAAACACCAACAACTTTTAACATGAAGTTGCAAAATTACTTGTTGAGGACCATCAGAATAGAGTGTTAGGAGATTTGATCTGTTTTATATGTTTGCTTCTGTTAACATTACATTAGCATTAACTTTTTATCTCTGAACTGGCATGACAACAACCAACATAATAAAATGTTTCTGGATTCATGTTTGTCTGTTTCATGGGGAAAAATTAGAAGCTTTTATTGCCAGTCACTGGACGTTTCTTTTTGAAGAAGAGAAGCAAGAAGCAACATAATATCATTTTTCTCAAATATATCATCACATCCACATGGGTTGCAAATGTCATTGTGGTTCCTGCATGTATTGTGACTAATTATCCAAGACAACAATGCTGGTGCAGCATGTTTTTAAGAAGCATGTTTGAGTGCGTTCAAACCTGAATGAGATTTTACAGCTTTCTGTAAATAATATTACTTGGTTTTTTTTTGTTTTTTTTTCACACATGTGCTATTTGATGTGGTGTGTACTTGGAATCTTGAGAAACCTGGACATCACAAGTCATATGAATTACTTTTATGGTGCTTGTCATAATTTTTTAGAGCTCTATAGCCCCTGTTCGCATCTATGTCCATTCCAGGGAAAAGAGCAGCGTGAACATTCTTCTAAACATCTCCTTTTGTGTTCTATGGAAGAAAATATTCATACAGGTTTAAAATGATATGAAGGTGAGAAATGACGACAGTTTACTCATTTTTGGGTGTTAATTTTTTTCTGAACTCAGAAATTGGTTTGTTGATTTTAGTTGATTTGTTTAAAATAAATTTATTGCAAATGGAAGTGAATTTGAAAGTATTTTCCTATTTGTTTCTTACTTTGATTTACTGTGCTCGTAATTCTCATCCTCTGAGTTACTCTTCCAGTGTTCATTTGTCTCCTCACAGGCGCCTGGATCACTCTGGCTGTACAGAGGTGTTGCCGGTGTTTTATTTTCCCCAATTTTTGCCGAGGGCCTCGTCTCTGTTCTCTGGACTCCTGACCCCACAGGATCCATACAGGCTTGTAGTCTACAAGACACTTTGTGATGTACAAATACTTTGAACCACTGCCATTGAGCTGTACTTTCTGTCGATCTTGTCCTCCAGTGTGTTGAAGGAAGATTTCTTTAATAAATGGGTTGATGAAATGATGCTCATTTATTTATAAATATATTAAAAATGGAATTCATATCAGTGATATTTTGGTATCAGTGAGATTATCATTTTTTTATTATTTTTATTTTATTTTAATATTTTCTATTTTAATTCTAGTTACTAAGTTTGAGTAATTCTGTTGTGTTTATGGGGGGAGTATGGGGTTACTTATTTTAGTACATCAAATTAAACTAAACAAAATGAGAAATATTTCCTTGGCAAATAGCTGAAATAAGCTTTTAAAATATATAATAATAATAATAATAATAATAACTAATTTGGTCAACATTCCTTTTATTTCAAGTAACAAAAATGCTTGCTTGCTTGCATATGTATGTATAATAACCCTAAAGTATTCAATGTGTAAGGAACATTTTGTTACTTTTTACTTGATAGTAACATTGCATGACATTTTTAGAGTTATTGAATTGAAGCTTTTCTTGAAGATATTTGTATATATATGTGTTTCAAAATCATATGAAACCAATTTCAGTACAACAAGTACATTTCTAAGTGCATTTCTTGTCACATGCATTTAGACTAGATTTTCAAAAGTAACTAAATAGTTTGAATTAGTTATTTTATTTTTCCATCCTCATTTTAATTTTAAATATTGTTTTTTTTTATATTGTCTGTATAGTTTGAATAATGGTTTTATTAATTGTAAATTTCAGTTTTAGTTATATTAGTACATCAATCAAAAACCAAATAAAAACCAGAAAAGTGAAATAAGTTTAGGTTTTTTTTATGTAATCAGTATGGCTAATTATTTCTATCAAACAAAAATGTTTTATTAATGGTTTATTTTTTTAGTTAACTACCTGTATTCAAGATATGAGGAAATCATTACTTTGTAGTTGGTTACACCACATGACATTTTTAGAGTCATTAAATTGAAACTTTTTCTGAAAATGTTACAAAAGCTTTTCTAAATCACACAAAACCAACTTCAGTACAGAATGCAAGAACTTGCCACATGTTTTAAATAAAACTTTAAAAAGTTTTTACATTATCGTGGGCAATCCTAAATGTCATTGACCCATATCACAACTCAATATGTACTGTTCTCAGGCTGCCAAACTGCAGATTGTTGGCCACATCTATTCATTTCTGGTGCTCAAGATCGCTGGCCAGGCCCGGATGACCCTGCGAAAGGTGGCGGCACCTCGGAGACCCCAGCTGCCAGTGTTGGCTCCTGCATTGTCCAGGCCTCCATGCCCTTTAAAATGACTCCAGCACACAAACCTTTGAAGCATCGGGCTTCGCTGTGAGCGTTGAGCTGAAAATGAAGCCCAGTTATCATCCCGCGCTGACATAAGGCCGCTTATGGTCTTTTTTATGGTCAATGGATCCAGTTTAAAGATGAAATCACTGCGGTGCTAGAAAAATCCACAGTTCAGTCTTTTATATTAGCTTAGACATGTTCAATGACTCTGTTAAAAAATATGCTGCTGTTACTGCTTCCAAAGTTTCGGTCTATTCTCTTGCAAACTTTCGGACACAAATAATCTGGTGGGGCTTGAGAAATTGCTTGTTATTTACTTTAATAACCCGAGCTTTGCACAGAAATCTCAGCCACAACTCACCATAAGCTTTGCCTCTAGGTGGCTTCTGAAACTCCAGAGGAAATCATTATAGCTTCATTTGATTTCAAACAGTTTACCACCACAAGCACTCACAAATTAGGCAACCAGTTTGACTTAATTTACACACGCAATTGTATTGCAGACAACATTTTGGTAAAACCCCTACCCATCTCTGATCATCTCTTTATAACATTTAACCCACATGCTGCTTCTGTGTGCCACCAACCCCTCTACCGGTTACTTTTAGGCAGGGCCAAATTTACCTATTTTCGTGACATAGGCAAAACAAATTTTTGGGTCCCCCTTCTCTATTAATATAATAGGCCTAATATTACCACCCAAGCAAACAAAAATATTTCTTAATCAGTGGAAACTGTTACAGTGTTTTCTATTGCAATAAGCGCTTGCGTTCAGTCAATAAAAATCGAATGTAGGTTCTTAATTTGTTTGAGAATTCAAACAAATTGCATTTCATTCCATTAATAGGCGTGGCGACGTGGCCACATAACCACTTCGGGAGTGCATTAGGCTATTTCTCTAATAATTTTAAAGGCCTGGAGTCACAATCACACATCAATTGTTCAGATGATTTGTTTCAAGACATTTGACATGTTTCCGTCCTGAAATCTCGTGGGTGGTAGTTGGTTACACCACATGACATTTTTAGAGTCATTAAATTGAAACTTTTTCTGAAAATGTTACAAAAGCTTTTCTAAATCACACAAAACCAACTTCAGTACAGAATGCAAGAACTTCAACATGTTTTAAACAAAACTTTAAAAAGTTTTTACATTATCGTGGGCAATCCTAAATGTCATTGACCCATATCACAACTCAATATGTACTGTTCTCAGGCTGCCAAACTGCAGATTGTTGGCCACATCTATTCATTTCTGGTGCTCAAGATCGCTGGCCAGGCCCGGATGACCCTGCGAAAGGTGGCGGCACCTCGGAGACCCCAGCTGCCAGTGTTGGCTCCTGCATTGTCCAGGCCTCCATGCCCTTTAAAATGACTCCAGCACACAAACCTTTGAAGCATCGGGCTTCGCTGTGAGCGTTGAGCTGAAAATGAAGCCCAGTTATCATCCCGCGCTGACATAAGGCCGCTTATGGTCTTTTTTATGGTCAATGGATCCAGTTTAAAGATGAAATCACTGCGGTGCTAGAAAAATCCACAGTTCAGTCTTTTATATTAGCTTAGACATGTTCAATGACTCTGTTAAAAAATATGCTGCTGTTACTGCTTCCAAAGTTTCGGTCTATTCTCTTGCAAACTTTCGGACACAAATAATCTGGTGGGGCTTGAGAAATTGCTTGTTATTTACTTTAATAACCCGAGCTTTGCACAGAAATCTCAGCCACAACTCACCATAAGCTTTGCCTCTAGGTGGCTTCTGAAACTCCAGAGGAAATCATTATAGCTTCATTTGATTTCAAACAGTTTACCACCACAAGCACTCACAAATTAGGCAACCAGTTTGACTTAATTTACACACGCAATTGTATTGCAGACAACATTTTGGTAAAACCCCTACCCATCTCTGATCATCTCTTTATAACATTTAACCCACATGCTGCTTCTGTGTGCCACCAACCCCTCTACCGGTTACTTTTAGGCAGGGCCAAATTTACCTATTTTCGTGACATAGGCAAAACAAATTTTTGGGTCCCCCTTCTCTATTAATATAATAGGCCTAATATTACCACCCAAGCAAACAAAAATATTTCTTAATCAGTGGAAACTGTTACAGTGTTTTCTATTGCAATAAGCGCTTGCGTTCAGTCAATAAAAATCGAATGTAGGTTCTTAATTTGTTTGAGAATTCAAACAAATTGCATTTCATTCCATTAATAGGCGTGGCGACGTGGCCACATAACCACTTCGGGAGTGCATTAGGCTATTTCTCTAATAATTTTAAAGGCCTGGAGTCACAATCACACATCAATTGTTCAGATGATTTGTTTCAAGACATTTGACATGTTTCCGTCCTGAAATCTCGTGGGTGTTGAACTAGCTAATTTTTTACGCACCTCATCCCAAACCTTCCGTTGCAAATTCCAAAACGTAATTTTAGAGCTAATAACAGAAGCTTGAGCCACTGATATGCAGGCTAACGCAGTTATTAATGCAGTCTAACGCAGTTATTAGAGAGAGAGAGAGCGAAAGAGAGATGGAGAGATTAAGTGCATGTGAATACTTGCGTCTGTGCGTCTCTTAGCAGTATTCAGCAGCTGCGTCTACTAATAGCGAATCTTTAAGTTGAACTGCTTCAAGAACCTCGCTACTGAGAAATGTCATGTAGCTTTTCAGCTGCAAAACTATTTTACTGATAAATTTGCGGGGCAGCCTTAGCTCTGAAACACGTTCCTGTACGCGTCTCCGCGTGTGTGCACGAGTGAGTGTCTTTACTGTGTGTGCATCTGTGAGAGAGAACGGGAGAAAGAAAGCGTGATTTCCGTACATAAAAAGGTTGAAGACATGGAAATAGTTTGTAATTTTTACCCTATTGTTTGTTATATTTATTTGCTCAATGTCTTCTGGGGTTTTGGTTTTTTACTGTTGTAGATATCCCATAGTATAACAAAAATATTATATATCTCTTCATTGTGTTTGGGGCCCCCCCTGGACGAGCAAGCATAGGCACGTGCCTAGAATGCCTATGCGTAAATCCGGCCCTGCTTTTAGGCGAAACCTATGCTCCCTTTCACCCTCCCATCTTTCCTCTGTAGTGTCTTCCTCTCTTCCCTCACCCACCCATTTCTCATCTCTGGATGTTAATGCAGCAACTGACACTTTATGCGCTACTTTAACTTCTTGCCTAGACGATATTTGTCCTCTCTCCTCCAGGCCAGCACAGGCTGCCCCTTCTAACCCCTGGTTATCTGATGTTCTTCGTGAGCATCGGACCAAACTCAGGGCAGCAGAGAGAAAACTCATTTCTGGATGTAAATGCAGCCACTGACACTTTATGCTCCACTTTAACTTCTTGTCTAGACAATGTATGTACTCTCTCCTCCAGGCCAGCACGTGCTACCCTTTCTAACCCCTGGCTGTCTGATGTTCTTTGTGAACATCAGTCCAAACAGAGAGAAAATGGCGCAAATCAAAATATTCGTAAGACCTGAGTATGTATCAGTCTTTGCTTTCATCTTTCTGTGCTGAAGTCCATACTGCCAAATCTTCATATTTCCACAACAAGACCAACAGCGCTTTGGACACATAATCGCTTCAAAACATTCAATTTTCTTCTCTGTACCCCTCCACCACCTCTTTAACAGCACATGATTTTGCCTTATTTTTCACAGACAAAACTAAAACCATCAGCAGTCAGTTCTCAGCTCCGCACACAGGAACTCAAACCAACAACATCCACTGCTAAAACACCCCTACACCCCTCTCACTGAGGCAGAAGTATCAAAACTTCTCCCCTCCAGCCATCCTACAACCTGCCCTCTAGATCCAATCCCCTCACACCTTCTCCAAGCAATCTCTCCTACACTCTTACCAACACTCACACACATCATGAACACATCTCTCCTTACAGGCACCCTACTCTCTTACCAGCACTCACACATATCATCAACACATCTCTTTTCAAAGGCATTTTCCCCACCGCATTCAAGCAGGCTCGGGTAACCCCACTGCTAAAAAATTTGGATGTTAACCCGTCGTCTTCAGAAGTGGCCATTCAACTGAGACGGCAAGGCAAGGCAAATTTTATTTATAGAGCACAAGTTTAACACAACCGTAGTTGATCCAAAGTGCTTTACAATAAAAATAACTGAATTTAAAAGAGAAAAGGAGGGGAAAAAGACAACAGAAAATAAAACAATTATCAAAAACAATTAAAATGAAAATTCATAAAACACTAATTTAACACCAATTACACTATTCAAAGTACTGTACATACACAGCTTCACTCAAATGCTAAAGAGTAAAAATAAGTCTTTAAGCTAGATTTAATAGCGTCCAATGATGGAGAAGCTCTGATGTTCAAAGGTAGACTGTTCCACAGCTTTGGGGCAACTACTGAGAAAGCTCGATCACCTTTTGTTTTACAACGTGAACGGGGGACAGATAAAAGTAACTGATCACTAGATCTTAATGACCTAGAGGCTGTATATGGCCTAATGAGATCACAAATATAATCCGGGGCAGAATTATGCAATGCCTTGTATGCAAAAAGAAGGACCTTAAAGTCGACTCTAAGTTTTATAGGGAGCCAGTGCAATGAGGCAAGGACAGGGGAGATATGATCCCTTTTCTTAGTTCCTGTTAAGAATCTGTCTCGGTTACAGATGGTTCAAAATGCAGCAGCCAGTGTAGATTGAGGTAGGCCAATGTACAAAGAGTTACAGTAATCCAATCGAGAATAGGTCTTTAAGGTCTTTACTAGAAAGAAAATGTTTCACCTTAGCCACTGATCTGAGATGAAAAAAGCTACTCTTTACAACTGCATTTACATGCTTGTCAAATTGGAGAAAAGGATCAAAATTGACTCCAAGATTTATTGCATAATTGTGTAGGTTATTACTTAGAAAACCTAACTGTGTTTTAATGGAGTTGTTAGTAGCAGCAGGGCCCAGTAGAATCACTTCGGTTTTATTTTCATTCAATTGCAGAGAGTTTTTTGTCATCCAGGTCTTGACTTCATTAAGGCATAAGAAAAGATGATCTAATGAAAAGTAATTTCCTGGTTTGACTGGAAGATATAGTTGTATATAGAGGTCATCAGCATAATAATGTTATGTTTCTGGAGTATTGAGCCCAAGGGGAGCATGTAAAGGAAAAACAAAGGAGGGCCAAGAATGATTCCCTGAGGAACACCACAATGGATATAGGCGCAGGGGGTGAAGTAAATGACCCGCTATTTACAGAAAAAGTCCTCCCCTTTAAGTATGAGGTGAACCACTCTAAAGCTAGGCCCTGAACCCCAACAACACACTCAAGTCGTTTCAGAAGAATATCGTGGTCGATATTCCTCCTCATTTGTAAGTCGCCTTGGATAAAGGCATCTGCTAAATGAATAAATGTATTCTGATTAGATGGTGATTCTGAAGGCAGATTAAAAATATACACATGTTAACTGTAATATTAATTTGATCTTTTAAATAATAATATTTTAAATAGGGATGGGCATTTTTCAAAACTATTGTATTCGAATATTTGGGCTCATACAAATAATATTCAAATATTTGTTTATTTAAATGACGTTTAACAAGAATTTTTTTAATCATCAAGTTTTTGTCAATTTCTGAACAAGCTTATGATTAGGCATTATACACAACAATGTTCTACAACAATGCTACGTTATATCTCAAGGTGTTTTTGTAGTTTATATATTTCACGATCGCTGCCTCACGTGTCTGGGCATTAAACACGCTGAGGTGGTGTTCGGGGATGAGTCATGTTCCCATTGCGGGAGGATGACCATCTCGGAGCTGAGGGCCAGGCTCCGTTTCCTCCAGGGGGGCGGAGCTCCGTTGCCTCTTCCGTGGGCCCTCGAGGTTGGACTATTGGTTTCTCGGGGTGGCTAGCGCTGGTTCTCAGCGCCCCACCTCAGTGCCTATTTTCCCGGAGGTGCATGAGGAGCTCACCAGGTCATGAACGACACCTTTTACTGCCGGAAACCGACCTGCTGGTTCCTCCTCTCTCACCACCCTTGACGGTGGTGCAGCTAGGGGTTATACAAGGGTCCCCCCGGTGGAGCGGTCGGTTGTGATGCAATTGTGTCCTAATACCGCCTCCACCCAGCAGGGCGAACCGTGCCTCCCCTCCCGGGTCTGTAGGTACTCGTCTGGCTCTTGCTATATACTATATGAGGGACGCCGACAAAGTACGGTTCCTTAATGCCCCTGTGTCCCAGACCGGCCTCTTTGGCGACGCGGTCGAGAGCTTGGCCCAGCAACTCTCGGCTGCACAGAAGCAGACTGAGGCGCACACCCTGCCCTGGTGGGCAGCTGCTGCCTCCACCCGTATGCCGGCCGCAGCGCCCCAACCTGCTCGTCGCCGAGAGCAGGCCCCTGCGTCCGGCCCTGCTCCCGCACCGCATCCGCAGCAGCCTCCAGCAAGCGCTGCTCTTTGGGGGATGGTGAAGACACCTCTCCCTCCCCCGGAGGAGGGCCGGGTGGAGAATCTGGAAAATCTCGAGTTGGGTCCCTGCGTTCCACCTCGCTTCCCCACTGCGGGTACGGCAGTAGTTCCGTTGGTCCCACTTGCACGGTATCTGGGTGCATGGCTAGCGCTACCCAGCCCGTCTCACTGGCTTCTGCAGACCATCAGCCTCGGCTATGCGATTCAGTTTGCCCGGCGTCCCCCCAAGTTCAGCGGCATCTGCTTCACAACTGTGAAGGCGACCGATGCTCCTTCGACCTGAAGGACGTGTACTTTCATGTGTCGATCCTTCTGCGCCGCAGACCATTTCTGAGGTTTGCGTTCGAAGGACGGGCATACTAGTACAAAGTCCTGCCCTTCAGCTTTTCCCTGTCTCCCCGTGTCTTCACGAAAGTTGCGGAGGGGGCTCTTGTTCCCCTCAGAGAGCATTAGCAGTGCGCCTTGCCTTGAACCGTCTCAATGGGCGCTTACGGGGCAAGCACGTGCTGGTCCGAATGGACAACACAGCGACTGTTGCATACATCAACCGAAAAGGTGGTCTGCGCTCCCGTCGCATGTCGCAACTCGCCCGCCACCTCCTCCTT